>NW_028143441.1:0-93000 GCF_977018435.1 Lepisma saccharinum | reverse complement strand
TGCGTTATTAAACATTTTTACGAGTGCGAGGATGTGCGTGGTAAAGACGAAGTTCAACTCTCCGATTGTTTTATCATTTGCCAAGAGGAATGCGGAGAGAATGAATGCCAGAATTGTGTAGAGTGGATGTGCGAGAGAATCCAGCGTTATCTGCAGGATCCGGACAATACAAGTCATATTTTCGATTTTTATCTTGCTAATCATGAAGATGTAGGTGATGGTTTGAAGGCACAAGAGGAATCCACAGGATACAGAGACTTTTACAGTGTGTTGTGTGAAATTTCAAATGATTTCGAACTAGTAAAAACTCTTATAGCGCCTATACGAGAAGCGGAGCTTGCTCGTGGTTAAGAAACAATATTTGTTAATATCTAAAGTGAAAATGGCGCAATATATTATTGATGCGCAAGGTTTTATGTACAATAATAAATTTATATTGCGTGAGATGTGTGTTAGTTCTACAAATTTGGATACTGTGTATTATGCTCTTGTAAAAGTGCCAGAATATTTCAAAGACAATAATGAATCCCAATGGGTGAAAGAAAATATTCATGCTTTATCGTACGATACTCCTCTGGGATGTGAAGTGTACTATGTTCGTAGTGTAATTAGAAATTTGAACTGTCAAGGTTCAACTTTCTATTGCAAGGGAGAAGAAAAATCCAAACTTCTCAAAGATTTGTTCAATATTTATAATATTGTAGATTTGCAAAGTGCAAACTGTCCTTCGCTTAGAAATTTGTACATGTTTCAGGGAGGATTGTGCAAGTATCATTCTGATACTTTGCCTCCATCAGAACAAGGTTGTGCATTCAGAAATGTACAAAGACTTGTATCTTGGTACAATACTAAAATTACCAATATGTAATGTATTTTAGAGCAAATAATAAAAGATTTGTGAAAAAATAATTGTTTTCTATGTTGTTATTTAGCCTTATAGTCCTTTTTTCAAGAACTATTGACTTTTTGAGTGTTTAGTAATACCAGGGATTATTTGTGGTCGTTATATCATGTGAGTCTTATTTTTACTACAGTCAGGACTAAATTCCGCTGACTGAAGCTTAAAGCTTAGGCTCTATAGCATGTTGATTGGTTAATCACAAGGCAATATGAACTATACAGAGGGTTGTAACAGAGGCATAGGAACGCATGGCAGAGCATTATTAGTGTGCACATCGAGAAATAATGCTGCCTTGTATCTGTTTTTTTTTAGTTTACATATTCATTTAGGATTCAAATGAAACAATTGCAGTATTTTTTAAAAGTATATTTTTATTCAAGAATATATCAGATTTATATACACGAAAAGTAGACTACCAATAAGCGAAAATCACATAGTCATTACAATTTAGCCGCCGCTGGAATTCCTCCATGAGGGTGTCATAGTAAGAGAGAAATTTTCGCCATTGTTCAAAATTTAGTGTGACTTCTCCGGTGGCGTTGCTGATTTCCACTTTTATGTTTTCTCCACTGCCCTCGAAGGTGAAGTAAAGTTCTCCTATAATGTTTATAGATCTGAATCTCTCTTCTCGTGTGGGGAATCTGTTCTTGTAAGTGTCGAAGATCGCATCTGATTTGTACACGCATGCTGGGTACTCATCGCTATTTAGGACAATGTAATTTTTTTCATGTTTCAAAATCAATTCAGTGTCGGTGAAAGTACCTCGAATAACGACATCCATGTTGTTATCAATGTTGTAGCGGGTTTCTTCACCAATACATGGTTTCTACCAAAGAAAAAGAATCAGTTTGAGTTTTATATAACCAATTTTTCCTATTTCAAGTAACTACATGCTACATTTAGCACATAATATAGTATAAATTGAGAATTACATAAGCAGATTCTGCTATGTAAATAGCCTTTTGCAAAAGTCCGATGACAAAAGTTTAAACATTGTAACAGCCCAGACAGGGACTCGAACCCTGGACCGATAGGTTAAAAGCCTAATGCTATACCAACTAAGCTATCCGGGCACGCGCTCTACACGTGAAAAGTTGGTTATGTTAAGAAATATCCAAGGGATCAATAGCATACAAGTGTTATGTGTATGAAAGGAAAATATAAGGTTGACATTACTATTCATTAGAAGACACGGTTCACAAAATCCCCTGAACAAGTGTGGAACAAACGTTTTGCGGGGAGCAAAGAAAGACTGCCAGACCCTAACCCAGGGGGGAAAATTTTCCCACCAGTCGCTCACACGGGGGTGAGCCTCCATTGTTAGTTCTCGCGGTCTTTGCTAAAAGGTTTTTTTCCTCTCATCTAAAGGGCATTACGCCCTGCCTCTATTATGATTTTTGAATGGTGCTTAAATTTGTAGTGGTTAGCGCGTGTCGCCAATATTTTATTTTGGAAAGTTGCACGCGCCCCGGGATAGTCGAGACTTCAGTGAAAAAACATCTATAATTGTTTACCGAATATAGATAGTTTTACTGGAAAGAGACATGCCACATATCTCACATTCTATAAATAGGAAGAAATAAGTTATGTATCCGGGAGGGCTACGAAGCGACTGCAAGACTGAATAGCAAAGTTAGCGGGTAAAATGAAAGCTGGATTTTTTATAAGGTACTTTATGATGCTTGGGGGTATATAGACGCTCCCTCTTGTAATCTGATACCAAATTGTTACTTTGGAGTGAAGTGCTAAGAACGGACAGATTGTAGCCAAAGATGTCATCTTTACCTATCAGTATTGTAAGTATTGTAAGCATATTTTCAAGTACCTTTTTTAGTAACTCAATTCCGCTTTTTATAAATGAAACAAATGGTTTCTACACACGAAATTTTTATTTTCACAAACTAGTCTACTACAAAGTATGTAATACATCAAGCTTTTTCAATTGTTACATATCATTCTACTACAAAGTAGCGTTATACTAACGCTTTTTTTATCTCAAATATACATTTGTAAACATTACATTATTGTTTGAGAAAGAGCTCCTCTTTTTTTTAGCTAGTTTTTGGATTGATTGTTGCAAATTGCCTCCCAGAACTCATCCTCTAAAGAACGATCATGAATGTGAGCAGGGTGCGTATGTAAGGCACACGTAGACTCAGGTACATATATTGGTCCCTGGCCACAAAAGTGAAACTTTTTTGACGGGACTTCATTATATCTAAACAAACAGTGGCGTACGGGATTACCGTACAAGTAGTGCTATTGGGGCGCTTCAAAATAGTACTTAGTAGGTATCCTCTTTTTTTATCAATCGAATATCACTTTTTGACATACTTTGACAATTTTTTGTCGATGTTTTAGCGTTTAGCGATGTTTTAGTACAAATTTTCACCATACTCATTTTTTCCCCACTCGTACTTGGTAGGTATATCATGATGTTACGTGATACAACTTAACCTATCCTTTTTTTTACGATTATTTAATTTTTTTATGATCCTAAGTGATATAACTTAACCTATCATTTTTTTTATTTAGGTACTGTTTGAACGTTATTATTTGAGGATCATATTTTGTAGGTATCCTCTTTTTTTATCAATCGAATATCACTTTTTGACATATTTTGACAATTTTTTGTCGATGTTATAGCGTTTAGCGATGTTTTAGTACAAATTTTCACCGCACTCATTTTTTTCCCCATTTATACTTGGTAGGTATATCACGATCTTACGTGATACAACTTAACCTATTTTTTTTTTACGATTTTTTTAATTTTCTTACGATCCTAAGTGATATAACTTAACCTATCATTTTTTTATTTACGCACCGAACTAACCTTCAAGGGGGACTCTGTTTGTTTTAATATTTCAGTATTATAAGGTTTTCACAAATTGTATATAACCTAAAATGTGTTGGATGTTGATTTTTAGTATGTGGCAATTTTTTATGAATTTTAAAACTGCTCTGTGACCCTCTCGTTCTTCACGTCGTAGGCGAAGGACTTCTCTGCAATCAGGATGACACTGCATAGGGTATCCTCGGGCAAGGCGTCGTGGAACTCGCAGACGACCTTGATGTTGGTTCGATCGTTGACCACAACCTTCTTTCTCTTAGATGTGTTGATGACGGTCATGGGTCTCCGTGCTTTGAACTCGCTGGGCGTGTAGTACATGTCCACGCTTCCCTCGGTCACGCGTTTGTAAGCCGAGAACGCTTCGTAAAGTTTGAGGTAATCGTTTTTGGTCACGTCGAGGTTGTAATTCTCGCGCGGGAACACTTCGTTGCGTCCATTCTTCAGATAAACGTTCTTGATCTTGCAGTCGTCGAACTTGCTGGAATCTTTCTCCTGGTTGTTATCGCGCCCGGTCTGAAAAAGCACTACGACGAAATCTGGCATGTCGAACTGTATGTTGTTGAACTGCGTCGTCACGTCGAATTCCATGTGACTTCCCGACGCCATCTTCTGCACGCACTGGTAACCGTGAAAGTGAATCAACACCTGCGGACTTTTTAAGATCTCCGCTTTGTACTTGAGGGCGTAGTTTGTTTCGTATTCCACCACCGGCATTCTCAATTCCATGCTCCGGATGATGCATTTTGCTGCTTCGGGTAAAGTATTGGCTATCGGCGTGGTGCCGTCCGGACCCAAAGTAGCGTATCGCATCAGTGCGTCGTTGTCGTTGGCCGCTCTTCGAAACGTGATCCTCAGTCCTCCCTTCCACATGATCTCCTTGTAGTCCGAGAAGAAACCAGGCAGCAGACGCATGGGAAAGAGCACCGTGTGACTTTTCGTCGATATTTTGGTCCCGGCTTCGAATCCCCCGGCCTGGTAGTACGCTGCGTCCGTTTTGGATAATTTCAACGTTCCCACTGCCGTCGACGTGATGCCTGGATAATCTATTCTGTCGATGACGGTGTTGTGTTTCCTCACCTCCACCTGCGAGAACAGGTGAGGCACGAAGTTGTCCACGAGTATCAAGTTTGCTGCTGCGGGAAACGCGTCTCCGCTTTCTTTCTTCACCACGTCGAATTGAAGGTAGAGGTCCGCTCTGTGAGGATGAATGAACCCGTCGCCTACGTCCACGTCGTATTCGATCTCCCTGTTCGCTTCGTTCAGATTGGCGAACGTGCGACGGTTGGGAGGGAAAGATTGCAATTCGTAACTTTCGATTTGCTCCATTTTACATGTATGGTTATTTATTATACGTTGATCTCCACGATGGCCGTCGTAGTGGCACCTGCGAAATCCACCACGTCTCCTTTCTCGTTCGTCACCACCAACTCTATGTCGTCTATGCGGTTGCGACATACTGGAAAATAGATCGGCGAAGAGGGCGTGTAGATGATCGGTTCCATGAACTCGGAACTTGGTTTGAAAGTGGCTATGATTCCCGTCTGCTTGTGACTTCCTAATAATCCGTCCGAAGATTTCGTGATCATGCCTTCCGCCACGTTACAGTGTACGTTCAGAGTCTCTATGGCCAAGAATTTAGGAATGTTGGTTGCTACGTGCTTGATGCCAGCTTCGAGTTTGGTGTCGTTCTCGAAACCTAAAAGTTCTCCCATGGTGCCCAGGTCCACGGTGTCCGTCGCGGATAGGATTTCCACTCTGTGCGTGACCGAATTTTGAGAAAGGTATGTGCCTTTGGGTAATTGAGCTTGCAAAGTGGAAAGATTGTATTGTCCTGGCGTGACGACGATGTGTTCGCTTCCGACGCTAATTTTGTTGTTGTGCTGGGTGACGTTAGGTATGAGGTACATGCTGTAGAATGCACGCAGAGCCACGGATTTAGGATAGACGATGTCGTCGTGCAGCGTGAGTTTCAAGATTGAAGATTCGCTCGTGAGATGGAACACGCCCATCCTAGTGATGCTGTTTGAGGTTCCACAATGCTTTCTGGAAATCCTCGATCGTAGGGTTATTTATTTTAGAGAGAAACGCGAGCACGGAGAGGCAGAGATGACCGCAGTTCACGTCTCCGAAATTTTGAATGCGTTCGTCGTTGTAGTATATGGAGGTTTTGTTCGTTTTCAGATAATGAATTAAATTTGCAGGTGGAACACCTCCGAAAGAATCGAAAACGAATGCTTTATCATTGTCGTTTTTGTGGTAACATATCCAATGCGTGCCTGGATTTTCTTGACCGTCCAAGTTGACTACTCCGCATTCTTTTTTTTTCACGGTTGAAGGTAACGAGTCGGACATGAAAACTCCTCTGAAGTGTTTGATTTGTAACGGTTCGATCAGAGATTCAATGTCTCGGTTGGTGAGTGCTTCTGTTTCTTTTTTTTAAACTTTTTCATCACGCCCTTCCCCTTTTTCTCCATGGCCAGATTGTGACGTTTCTGTTCTTCCAATTCGGCCTTGTTCTTTTTCGAGTCGATGACGGTTTTTGCGATGGCGGCACTTCCGCCGGCTAAACTTCCAACGGCCCCCAATGCTGCCAGGATGGCCGGG
This sequence comes from Lepisma saccharinum, assembly GCF_977018435.1. Taxonomy (NCBI): domain Eukaryota; kingdom Metazoa; phylum Arthropoda; class Insecta; order Zygentoma; family Lepismatidae; genus Lepisma; species Lepisma saccharinum. The sequence continues at coordinate 86,644 of NW_028143441.1, read as the reverse complement.
ATGCTGAATATGAAACCTCCGACCTTTTGCTGTTTCCGCGAACGCTGCAATCTTTTCAATTGAGGTGTGCTGAGCAGCAATTTCATTCCGTGTCCTTTCGACAAGCAAGAACGTTTCTTCTCGCGTTGTTTCTTGGTGAGTAACCCATCGAGAGCACCTAGATTTTTTAGATTGGAGTATGGTATCTGGTACACGACACCCTTGGGCTTCATGTTGATGCTCTATGTGTTATTTTCACGGTATGTTATTTATATATATATTCTGAGATTTTTTCTTGTGTAGTTTTTTACGGTATGTTATTTATATATTTTCAAGGCCTCGCTGTCGTTACACAAATTCTATTACGTGCTTCGTTTTCTTGCCAAGAAGTTCCTTTGTCCCCTTGTACACGATTCGAGTTTTGTTCTCGATTAAAATAGATAGCTTCTCGTCGGATAACATGTTAGCGTATCGATCTGGTAAAAATAGACTGTATTGTGCGTTGAGCAACAGGCGTACCTTGGGACCATACTGGGTAGAAACAATTGAACCGGAAGTTATCGTGTAAGGTTTGTCGACTTCCAATTCCTGAATTTTTACATACTCGACTGACAAATTTAGCATTTGTTTTAATGCTTGGAGATCACTTATTTTTTCGGTCGTCATATCAAAGAAAAATTTCAAAGTGTTAGAGAGAAATTTAATTGTTTTTCACGATGTGTGTTATTTATATATACCGAAGATTATTTTTTTTTCACGATGTGTGTTATTTATATATCAAGTTTTTTTTTGACACGTATATATATTATTATTTTTTAACAGAGGAAGAAAGTTCGTGCTTCGGAAAACGCGAGGATGTGCGTAGTGATATCTTTCCTCTCCTGCATTGACTTGTACCAATCATCAGTATACTGTCTTCTTCCCTGCATCGCCTCGTACAGTTCGTCCGACCTATCGTCCAATTTTTGCCCTGCAGCCAAAAGCAGAATGTTGAGATCACCGCACCTCAGGCCGCTGATCTCCCGAAGAAGGTCCTTGAGAACCATTTCACAAGGGATGCGAAATTCCGGCATTGTTCTTGCTATGTTTACAAGTTTATTAACATCTCCGTTAACTACCTTTTTGAATATTTTAGATAGTAGCTCGGGTGGCAAATTAGTTATGCAATCCATGTTGTTTTTTTACTGTATGTTATTTATATACCCCACCCCAATTTTTGTTTCGTGTTCATGGCGATGGTGGTGCCTAGTGCGGCGACCCGTTCACCCAACGATGCGTCTCTACTCACGAATCTTTCGAAAGCTGCGTGCTCTAACTTTCTGTCTGCTTCGTGACGTGCATCCAGATCCGTCTGCGTGGTGTTGTAGGCGATGTCGTGATCTTTGCATGCGGCGTCCAACGGATTCACACCCTTGTCTCCTCTCTCCAATCTTTTCTCGAGTTTGGTACCCGGTCCGCAGTACTGGTAGCCAGGTAAATGCATCTCGAAAGGTAACTTGTTGATGATGTCGTTCACGAGTCCCTTTCCTTCGGCAACGTTCCAGAATTTCGGAGGCAGCGTGTTGATGATTTTGATCAGGTAACCTATGCCCTTGTCGTCGTTCACGATGAAGTTGGAAAGTTTCGTGCTGATCATGTCCACGATGCCAACCTTCTCGTTGTAGAAATTACGGTTGCCTGCATTCTCTTCGCCGGCTATCACCAACAATCGGTCCACGAGTTTCCTAACGTCGTCCACCCAAACGAATTCTTTGGGTAACGTGTTGTAGCGTTTGACGCCGCTGCCTGTTTTGACCTGGTTCCAAATCGGTTTGATGAGATTCCTGTACTTCTCGCCGCTGCTCGATTTCACCCTATTCTGCGAGGCGTCGTTGTTCTGGTACAAGGCATCCGTCATGATCAGAATTTCCTTGTAACTCTGGTAATCTTCGTCGGTGTAATCTTTCGGCTGCTTTTTGGCGACGAGTTCCCACAGTCCAACCGTACCCGGATACCTGTTCCAACTATCCTTGTCGCCTAAATTGACTTTAATGTCGTTGCCTTCGAAGGTCACCTTCGATTTCCCAATCTTCCACACCACACCGCCGCCTTCGCTGGTTTCCATGCTGGGATACAATCCGAACACTTCATCCTTGTCGAATTTCCCCGTGCTCAGGTAGTCTCGTGCCAAAGGTCCCAACTCGATCTTATCCGAAGACGACGACGTGCTGCCTATGGCTCGACGTCGTACAGGTGCATCCTTCAGTTCGAACGGCGTCGAAGGAATGCTCGAAATGGGTGTGGGTACGGCGTAACTTTTAGCTGCGAGCGGTACGAGTTCATTGATCAAATTTTTATTTTGTTCCGTGACACTTTTAATTTCTTTACCTAGACTGCTGATGGCATCGATCACGGGTTGATCCTGACGTTTCTTCTCTTCGTAGAATCCGCGATTCTCGGATTTCCAACCTTTGAAGCGTTTCGCGAGGTAATCGCGAAGCTTGAGATTTTCGTCTTCGATTTTTCGTTTCGACATGACGTTATTTATACACGTCGTTTCTCACAACGTTGCAACGTTTAGAAAGTCGTTGATTTTGTTTCTGTATTTTCCGTCGTTGGGTTTCCTCGTCATGTCGATCGTCGCGAATCCGAAATCGTCACCGTTCCAGCAAGTAGAGCAGCAGCGTTCCGAAAATTGATTGTAGTTCATGTCTCCGCCTACGTAGTCATCGTACGCGTGCTTGAGGTTGGTGTGATCTTGACGAAACAAACATATGAAATTAGCGTTGTCGCGCACTAACTGTTTTGGAATTTTGGAAAACGTTTGAGCTAGGTAGAAGCAATCCATTCCTTTGTGACGACCTTGCGTGAAAAAGTTGCGAATTTCATTTTGATTTTCCAGGATGGCGTCGTCGAACACAACGACTGAATTTTCACGACAATCGTCGAGTGGTTTTATTTCCGAGGCGAACGTTGCAATGTCCAGACCATCGTACAGTTTCATCAGTTGCTGGTATTTGGATTGCTCCAAACTTTTCGAGAACACGTACAGGTGCCTGTTCTTCCAATCTAACCAATTCGGTGCGAGGAGAAAATTGTCCACGAGCAGTGTCGTTTTCCCACACCCCGATGGACCTACGATCAGACAGCGGATGCTGTCGGGAAGCAACTTGCCGTTCTTTTTCTTCGTTTGACTTTCTGGATCCGGTAGACGCTTCACCACGTTCCACGTACTTACAAGATCACTTCGTCCGCGTCGATCCAACTCTTTTCCGGAAGTCCCAACCATTTGACAAACAGTTTGTCACCTTTCCTACGTAATACTTTCTCGATGAGGTACGTGTCGGGGTGTTTCGTTTTAGAGAGTTCCTCTTCGTAAAATCTCCCTTTCAAAATCTCGCCACTACTATCTTTTATTATATACGTGTGTCGGTTTCCAGGTAGAACTCGAACCACCGTAAAGAGTTCTGTGCTCCAATTTTTTGTGAATCCCTTCTCGAAGGTGCGTTTGAATTTGCTGATCCTCACCCGGTCTCCAATTTTGTATTTAGCTTTTTTTGTCGTGGGCGTGTACTTTGGGCAGTAAACGGTAGAAATTAAACGCTGCTCGTCGGACTTGGTAACGTCGGCTGGCTTCATACCTATCGTTCTGTGTACCGTATCATTATAGGTGTCGACGAGTTCCGGCAGGATGTCGACCCATTTGTAATTTCCCCGAAGCGTGAATCGTTTCCACATGTGTGTTTTCAAGGTTCGATTGAATCTTTCCACGATGCTGGCTTTGATGTGACTGAAGGTCGAATAATGTCGAATCTTGTGTTTTTGAATAAATTTTTGGAATACGGCGTTGTAAAATTCTTTACCGTTGTCCGTTTGCAGAAACCGTGGTCGTCTGCCACCGCTTTCGCGAAAAATTAATTTGAATGCTTCCGTGACGCACGTTCCCGTTTTCGCCTTCAAAGGTAGAGCCCATGCGAATTTCGAAAATGTGTCTATGACGGTGAGGAGGTACTTGTTGCCCTTGTTCAATTTATGTACGTTTTTCAAATTGCCGCTACTCATCTCCACGAGGTCACTTTGCCAGAGGTCGTCGATGCCCTTGGTTACCACAGCCAAACGTTCGTAGTTACGGCGTGCAGGTTTATGCAATTCTTCGACGATGGCTTGCCTAGACATTTTTTGTTTAGAGATTACGTTTCAAGAGAAGCACCAGCGTGATGGGATTCAAAGACGGCGGCACTTCGCTCGTGTTTTGAATGATCAGCTTATCGCCGGCACTCACGTCGAAAACGGTGAGATCTTCGTCTTCGTGTATTTCATATATGTTGCGCGTTTCGTTCCAACGTGCCAGAGGAATGTTTCCTGCTTTCTGGACACCACGATTCGATATCAAAGTCATGGTGGGAACGCTAGCTTTTCTACCGTGAGACCAGTACGAAAATTCGTTTATCTGAATCGTGCCATCGAGGAGAAACTTGTAGTACGGATGATAAGGATGCAACATGTACAGTTTGTTACCTTCGACGAACGTGGAGATTCTCTGTTGATTGGGTACGCTGTTGATTTCGATGGCTTGCAGAGAATGCAGTTTAGCGAATTTAGTGTCGACACCGAGCAGATTACTGTGAACTTGTCCGAGTTTATTTTCGATGGGCAGCAAATGCTCGACTATGGTATCCGTTACGGCAGAAAACGACGGTTTGATTTTCACTTCCACGTTCAACTGCTTGTAGTTTTCGTTGAGTTCTTGCAACTTGGCACCGAAAGAAGCCAGCGTCGATTCCTGCGTGGATTCCAGCACTCCAACTTGATCTCTGATGTTGACGACAATGTTCTGAAGGTTCTCGACTTGATTCAATTTCGAGCTCTTCTCGGTAAGATCGTTCACGATGCTTCGCATCTCTGTAAACTGCGTGTGAAGGTCGGCGACGCTCTGGGAAGTGGGCAGCGTCGACCTTCACACGCAGTTTACAGAGATGCGAAGCATCGTGAACGATCTTACCGAGAAGAGCTCGAAATTGAATCAAGTCGAGAACCTTCAGAACATTGTCGTCAACATCAGAGATCAAGTTGGAGTGCTGGAATCCACGCAGGAATCGACGCTGGCTTCTTTCGGTGCCAAGTTGCAAGAACTCAACGAAAACTACAAGCAGTTGAACGTGGAAGTGAAAATCAAACCGTCGTTTTCTGCCGTAACGGATACCATAGTCGAGCATTTGCTGCCCATCGAAAATAAACTCGGACAAGTTCACAGTAATCTGCTCGGTGTCGACACTAAATTCGCTAAACTGCATTCTCTGCAAGCCATCGAAATTAACAGCGTACCCAATCAACAGAGAATCTCCACGTTCGTCGAAGGTAACAAACTGTACATGTTGCATCCTTATCATCCGTACTACAAGTTTCTCCTCGATGGCACGATTCAGATAAACGAATTTTCGTACTGGTCTCACGGTAGAAAAGCTAGCGTTCCCACCATGACTTTGATATCGAATCGTGGTGTCCAGAAAGCAGGAAACATTCCTCTGGCACGTTGGAACGAAACGCGCAACATATATGAAATACACGAAGACGAAGATCTCACCGTTTTCGACGTGAGTGCCGGCGATAAGCTGATCATTCAAAACACGAGCGAAGTGCCGCCGTCTTTGAATCCCATCACGCTGGTGCTTCTCTTGAAACGTAATCTCTAAACAAAAAATGTCTAGGCAAGCCATCGTCGAAGAATTGCATAAACCTGCACGCCGTAACTACGAACGTTTGGCTGTGGTAACCAAGGGCATCGACGACCTCTGGCAAAGTGACCTCGTGGAGATGAGTAGCGGCAATTTGAAAAACGTACATAAATTGAACAAGGGCAACAAGTACCTCCTCACCGTCATAGACACATTTTCGAAATTCGCATGGGCTCTACCTTTGAAGGCGAAAACGGGAACGTGCGTCACGGAAGCATTCAAATTAATTTTTCGCGAAAGCGGTGGCAGACGACCACGGTTTCTGCAAACGGACAACGGTAAAGAATTTTACAACGCCGTATTCCAAAAATTTATTCAAAAACACAAGATTCGACATTATTCGACCTTCAGTCACATCAAAGCCAGCATCGTGGAAAGATTCAATCGAACCTTGAAAACACACATGTGGAAACGATTCACGCTTCGGGGAAATTACAAATGGGTCGACATCCTGCCGGAACTCGTCGACACCTATAATGATACGGTACACAGAACGATAGGTATGAAGCCAGCCGACGTTACCAAGTCCGACGAGCAGCGTTTAATTTCTACCGTTTACTGCCCAAAGTACACGCCCACGACAAAAAAAGCTAAATACAAAATTGGAGACCGGGTGAGGATCAGCAAATTCAAACGCACCTTCGAGAAGGGATTCACAAAAAATTGGAGCACAGAACTCTTTACGGTGGTTCGAGTTCTACCTGGAAACCGACACACGTATATAATAAAAGATAGTAGTGGCGAGATTTTGAAAGGGAGATTTTACGAAGAGGAACTCTCTAAAACGAAACACCCCGACACGTACCTCATCGAGAAAGTATTACGTAGGAAAGGTGACAAACTGTTTGTCAAATGGTTGGGACTTCCGGAAAAGAGTTGGATCGACGCGGACGAAGTGATCTTGTAAGTACGTGGAACGTGGTGAAGCGTCTACCGGATCCAGAAAGTCAAACGAAGAAAAAGAACGGCAAGTTGCTTCCCGACAGCATCCGCTGTCTGATCGTAGGTCCATCGGGGTGTGGGAAAACGACACTGCTCGTGGACAATTTTCTCCTCGCACCGAATTGGTTAGATTGGAAGAACAGGCACCTGTACGTGTTCTCGAAAAGTTTGGAGCAATCCAAATACCAGCAACTGATGAAACTGTACGATGGTCTGGACATTGCAACGTTCGCCTCGGAAATAAAACCACTCGACGATTGTCGTGAAAATTCAGTCGTTGTGTTCGACGACGCCATCCTGGAAAATCAAAATGAAATTCGCAACTTTTTCACGCAAGGTCGTCACAAAGGAATGGATTGCTTCTACCTAGCTCAAACGTTTTCCAAAATTCCAAAACAGTTAGTGCGCGACAACGCTAATTTCATATGTTTGTTTCGTCAAGATCACACCAACCTCAAGCACGCGTACGATGACTACGTAGGCGGAGACATGAACTACAATCAATTTTCGGAACGCTGCTGCTCTACTTGCTGGAACGGTGACGATTTCGGATTCGCGACGATCGACATGACGAGGAAACCCAACGACGGAAAATACAGAAACAAAATCAACGACTTTCTAAACGTTGCAACGTTGTGAGAAACGACGTGTATAAATAACGTCATGTCGAAACGAAAAATCGAAGACGAAAATCTCAAGCTTCGCGATTACCTCGCGAAACGCTTCAAAGGTTGGAAATCCGAGAATCGCGGATTCTACGAAGAGAAGAAACGTCAGGATCAACCCGTGATCGATGCCATCAGCAGTCTAGGTAAAGAAATTAAAAGTGTCACGGAACAAAATAAAAATTTGATCAATGAACTCGTACCGCTCGCAGCTAAAAGTTACGCCGTACCCACACCCATTTCGAGCATTCCTTCGACGCCGTTCGAACTGAAGGATGCACCTGTACGACGTCGAGCCATAGGCAGCACGTCGTCGTCTTCGGATAAGATCGAGTTGGGACCTTTGGCACGAGACTACCTGAGCACGGGGAAATTCGACAAGGATGAAGTGTTCGGATTGTATCCCAGCATGGAAACCAGCGAAGGCGGCGGTGTGGTGTGGAAGATTGGGAAATCGAAGGTGACCTTCGAAGGCAACGACATTAAAGTCAATTTAGGCGACAAGGATAGTTGGAACAGGTATCCGGGTACGGTTGGACTGTGGGAACTCGTCGCCAAAAAGCAGCCGAAAGATTACACCGACGAAGATTACCAGAGTTACAAGGAAATTCTGATCATGACGGATGCCTTGTACCAGAACAACGACGCCTCGCAGAATAGGGTGAAATCGAGCAGCGGCGAGAAGTACAGGAATCTCATCAAACCGATTTGGAACCAGGTCAAAACAGGCAGCGGCGTCAAACGCTACAACACGTTACCCAAAGAATTCGTTTGGGTGGACGACGTTAGGAAACTCGTGGACCGATTGTTGGTGATAGCCGGCGAAGAGAATGCAGGCAACCGTAATTTCTACAACGAGAAGGTTGGCATCGTGGACATGATCAGCACGAAACTTTCCAACTTCATCGTGAACGACGACAAGGGCATAGGTTACCTGATCAAAATCATCAACACGCTGCCTCCGAAATTCTGGAACGTTGCCGAAGGAAAGGGACTCGTGAACGACATCATCAACAAGTTACCTTTCGAGATGCATTTACCTGGCTACCAGTACTGCGGACCGGGTACCAAACTCGAGAAAAGATTGGAGAGAGGAGACAAGGGTGTGAATCCGTTGGACGCCGCATGCAAAGATCACGACATCGCCTACAACACCACGCAGACGGATCTGGATGCACGTCACGAAGCAGACAGAAAGTTAGAGCACGCAGCTTTCGAAAGATTCGTGAGTAGAGACGCATCGTTGGGTGAACGGGTCGCCGCACTAGGCACCACCATCGCCATGAACACGAAACAAAAATTGGGGTGGGGTATATAAATAACATACAGTAAAAAAACAACATGGATTGCATAACTAATTTGCCACCCGAGCTACTATCTAAAATATTCAAAAAGGTAGTTAACGGAGATGTTAATAAACTTGTAAACATAGCAAGAACAATGCCGGAATTTCGCATCCCTTGTGAAATGGTTCTCAAGGACCTTCTTCGGGAGATCAGCGGCCTGAGGTGCGGTGATCTCAACATTCTGCTTTTGGCTGCAGGGCAAAAATTGGACGATAGGTCGGACGAACTGTACGAGGCGATGCAGGGAAGAAGACAGTATACTGATGATTGGTACAAGTCAATGCAGGAGAGGAAAGATATCACTACGCACATCCTCGCGTTTTCCGAAGCACGAACTTTCTTCCTCTGTTAAAAAATAATAATATATATACGTGTCAAAAAAAAACTTGATATATAAATAACACACATCGTGAAAAAAAAATAATCTTCGGTATATATAAATAACACACATCGTGAAAAACAATTAAATTTCTCTCTAACACTTTGAAATTTTTCTTTGATATGACGACCGAAAAAATAAGTGATCTCCAAGCATTAAAACAAATGCTAAATTTGTCAGTCGAGTATGTAAAAATTCAGGAATTGGAAGTCGACAAACCTTACACGATAACTTCCGGTTCAATTGTTTCTACCCAGTATGGTCCCAAGGTACGCCTGTTGCTCAACGCACAATACAGTCTATTTTTACCAGATCGATACGCTAACATGTTATCCGACGAGAAGCTATCTATTTTAATCGAGAACAAAACTCGAATCGTGTACAAGGGGACAAAGGAACTTCTTGGCAAGAAAACGAAGCACGTAATAGAATTTGTGTAACGACAGCGAGGCCTTGAAAATATATAAATAACATACCGTAAAAAACTACACAAGAAAAAATCTCAGAATATATATATAAATAACATACCGTGAAAATAACACATAGAGCATCAACATGAAGCCCAAGGGTGTCGTGTACCAGATACCATACTTCTTAAAAATCTAGGTGCCCTCGATGGGTTACTCACCAAGAAACAACGCGAGAAGAAACGTTCTTGCTTGTCGAAAGGACATGGAATGAAATTGCTGCTCAGCACACCTCAATTGAAAAGATTGCAGCGTTCGCGGAAACAGCAAAAGATCGGAGGCTTCATATTCAGCATCCCGGCCATCCTGGCAGCATTGGGGGCCGTTGGAAGTTTGGCCGGCGGAAGTGTCGCCATCGCGAAAACCGTCATCGACTCGAAGAAGAACAAGGCCGAGTTGGAAGAACAGAAACGTCACAACCTGGCCATGGAGAAGAAGGGGAAGGGCGTGATGAAGAAGTTTTAAAAAAAAAAACAGAAGCACTCACCAACCGAGACATTGAATCTCTGATCGGACCGTTACGAATCAAACACTTCAGAGGAGTTTTCATGTCCGACTCGTTACCTTCAAGCGTTAAAAGAAGAGAATGCGGAGTAGTCAACTTGGACGGTCAAGAAAATCCAGGCACGCATTGGATATGTTACCACAAAAACAACAATGATAAAGCATTCGTTTTCGATTCTTTCGGAGGTGTTCCACCTACAAATTTAGTCTATTATCTGAAAACGAACAAAACCTCTATATACTACAACGACGAACGCATTCAAAATTTCGGAGACGTGAACTGCGGCCATCTCTGCCTCTCCGTACTCACGTTTCTCTCTAAAATAAATAACCCTACGATCGAGGATTTCCAGAAAGCATTGTGGAACCTCAAACAGCATCACTAGGATGGGCGTGTTCCATCTCACGAGCGAATCTTCAATCTTAAAACTCACGCTGCACGACGACATCGTCTATCCTAAATCCGTGGCTCTGCGTGCATTCTACAGCATGTACCTCATACCCAATGTTACGCAGCACAACAACAAAATTAGCGTCGGAAGCGAACACATCGTCGTCACGCCAGGACAATACAATCTTTCCACTTTGCAAGCTCAATTACCCAAAGGCACATACCTTTCTCAAAATTCGGTCACGCACAGAGTGGAAATCCTGTCCGCGACGGAGACCGTGGACCTGGGCACCATGGGAGAACTTTTAGGTTTCGAGAACGACACCAAACTCGAAGCTGGTATCAAGCACGTAGCAACCAACATTCCTAAATTCTTGGCCATAGAGACTCTGAACGTACACTGTAACGTGGCGGAAGGCATGATCACGAAATCTTCGGACGGATTGTTAGGAAGTCACAAGCAGACGGGAATCATAGCCACGTTCAAACCAAGTTCCGAGTTCATGGAACCGATCATCTACACGCCCTCTTCGCCGATCTATTTTCCAGTATGTCGCAACCGCATAGACGACATAGAGTTGGTGGTGACGAACGAGAAAGGAGACGTGGTGGATTTCGCAGGTGCCACTACGACGGCCATCGTGGAGATCAACGTATAATAAATAACCATACATAGTGAGAATGGAGCAAATCGAAAGTTACGAATTGCAATCTTTCCCTCCCAACCGTCGCACGTTCGCCAATCTGAACGAGGCGAACAGGGAGATCGAATACGACGTGGACGTAGGCGACGGGTTCGTTCATCCTCACAGAGCGGACCTCTACCTTCAATTCGACGTGGTGAAGAAGGAAAGCGGAGACGCGTTTCCTGCAGCAGCAAACTTGATACTCGTGGACAACTTCGTGCCTCACCTGTTCTCGCAGGTGGAGGTGAGGAAACACAACACCGTCATCGACAGAATAGATTATCCAGGCATCACGTCGACGGCAGTGGGAACGTTGAAATTATCCAAAACGGACGCAGCGTACTACCAGGCCGGGGGATTCGAAGCCGGGACCAAAATATCGACGAGAAGTCACACGGTGCTTTTTCCCATGCGTCTGCTGCCGGGTTTCTTCTCGGACTACAAGGAGATCATGTGGAAGGGAGGACTGAGGATCACATTTCGAAGAGCGGCCAACGACAACGACGCACTGATGCGATACGCTACTTTGGGTCCGGACGGCACCACGCCGATAGCCAACACTCTACCCGAAGCGGCCAAGTGCGTCATCCAAAGCATGGAATTGAGAATGCCGGTGGTGGAATACGAAACGAACTACGCCCTCAAGTACAAAGCGGAGATCTTGAAAAGTCCGCAGGTGTCGATTCACTTTCACGGTTACCAGTGCGTGCAGAAGATGGCGTCGGGAAGTCACATGGAATTCGACGTGACGACGCAGTTCAACAACATACAGTTCGACATGCCAGATTTCGTCGTAGTGCTCTTTCAGACCGGGAGGGACAAAAATCAGGAAAAAAATTCCAGCAAGTTCGACGACTGCAAGATCAAGAACGTTTATCTGAAGAACGGACGCAACGAAGTGTTCCCGCGCGAGAATTACAACCTCGACGTGACCAAAAACGATTACCTCAAACTTTACGAAGCGTTCTCGGCTTACAAACGTGTGACCGAGGGAAGCGTGGACATGTACTACACGCCCAGCGAGTTCAAAGCACGGAGACCCATGACCGTCATCAACACATCTAAGAGAAAGAAGGTTGTGGTCAACGATCGAACCAACATCAAGGTCGTCTGCGAGTTCCACGACGCCTTGCCCGAGGATACCCTATGCAGTGTCATCCTGATTGCAGAGAAGTCCTTCGCCTACGACGTGAAGAACGAGAGGGTCACAGAGCAGTTTTAACAAGTTTTTAACATCTTTTCTTGCACAAATAAAAATTTTTCTGCACTAGCACAATCAGTTACAATGGCACAATACGAATTTCACTAGTTCAGATCAGTTACAAATGTCAATTTCATTAGTTATCAGTTACAATATCTTTTTTGCACTATAGCACGAGACAATCAGAAAATTTGCACAAAAAAATTTGTTGTTGTTTTTACACGTGAAAATTAACAATGAAATTTTTTTATCGTTTCAGATGCTGTCGAAACATCAAAAACACATACACACACACTAGAAAAAAAGCATGCAACTTTATTTGTAACACGCACATACATTCTCCATCTTCATCAAGAAAATATTATAATAAACATAATTATTTTTATCTATCTCACAATAAAACTCTATATCCAAAAATATCACAACATCAAATAACACTAGAGTCGTTAGTACACGCTGCATGCATTACGGAGGTCCTCTGTAGAGTTTCATGGATGTTTGGGGGGGAAAAAAAAACACGTGAAACTCTACAGAGGTGCGGTAATCTATAACCGCAGCCGTTAGAACCTTTTTGGGTTGGGCACCACGCACCCTGGCGGGGTTAGGGGCCAGGTATCCTAAAAAAACAACAATTATTATTTTGTTTGTTTGTTTGTGTTACAATACATAAGCGCGCGCGCGTGTGTGTGTATGTGTGTGTGTGCGTGTGTGTGTGCGCGGCACGTCGTTCCCCCGAGAGAGAGAGAGGTTTACAAAAGTCGCGATATACAAACATTGGCCCCCGGGAGTTGGAAAATTACGATATGGCGCATTCGCTCATTACTGTTCCCAGCTATAAGTTTTTCTCTCTCTCTAGCCCTTGCCAACTAAAAAAAAATGTAGGTAGGAGTTGGCAACACTGCGAGAAAAAGGTTGCCAGCTCCTTGTTTTAGGTTAGGTTACCCCAAAAACCTTGGTGATTTTTTCGAGTAAGGAGCTAGCAACACTGCGCTATCAAATAGAGCTCATGCCTTACGATAGAAATCCATTAAGGCGAGCTCCTCACTTCAGCTCCTCACAAGAGGTTGGTCAACTGTCTAAACTGGACTACTCTCATTGACTGTATGCTTGCTTTTGGTGCAGGTGGAACTCGTTTGTTTGAGTTGGTGTTTTAAGTCCACTTTATGCACAGTAAGGCTAATCGGAACTGGACCTACAGTTTGAAGTGGAATCCTAACCACTAAGTACCTCCACCGGGTATCGGACCGGCATCCCTTGATTACAAGGCGACGAAGCTACTACTACGCCATTTTGTTTAAAGGAATACCCCTAAGCGGAAGTTATTCACTTTATTCTTAAGATTTTCATTTCTCGGTTAATCTCAATTTTCAGTTTTTCTCATTTGGACAAACACAAATACCTATGCCTTACCCGGGACTCGAACCCGGAACCTGTGGCGTCGTAGCTCTCTGTGCTAACCAATCCTCCACGGAGGTCGACAGCTCCATCGGGGAGGCTTTATAAGTGGAACTTACCCCTCCCACTTCACTGCGAGAAGAACTACCGAAGTAAGAAAGGACCGGGTGTCCGGTAAAAAAGGCGCGAGAACGAAACGCTTCTGGTCCAGGTGCCAAGAAACACCAGCAGACTTCATGGGTGACGTGGAAGTAGAGGTCAGGGGATGAACAGTTACTGTGATTGGGTGGTTGCAAGGAATGAGATTTATAAAACGTTTTATTGTTCGCTCCATTCGCAAAACAAACACGCTTCACATCAAGTTTATACGTCAATCATTCATTATTACAATTATGCGGGAAACTCTATATGTATAAGCAATCTCTTCCTTTCCTGAGGAGAATTCAATAAAACAAGCGGCACGCGACACGCTTAACTTGGGAACCAGTATTCAGAAATAAATGCAACCTGTCGTATCAAAGCGACTGGACAAGCTGCACGTGTCGCTCTAATTAGACTGTTTTCTCAATGCCGTGCATCCTGTCACCTCGTGCTCTTGTTAGCTCATGTGCTGTGAATGATTGAATTTAAACTAACTGTGCTAGTGTCGCTTGCCGCTTGCAGCTTCTGTGTGAATTCTCCGTGTCGCTTGTCGCCTGTCACTTGTCGTATGTCGTTTGCAGATTTTTGGCTTTGTAAGGGAGATTTCACACGAAAGCGACAACCACCACGTGTCCCTTGGAAGCGAACCCGCAGTAATGAATTGAACCTTTCGAACAGAAGCGACACAAGATGCAGGTGTCGCTTGAAGTTTGTGTGTCTCCGATTGCCAGTTTTGTTAATACCGTGCATCATGCCGCTTCGTACTTTTGTTCGCGCATGCACGGTCAATGTTTTGCCTTATATTGAATGGTCTAATGTCGCTTGTCGCTTTGGTATAAAATATCCATGTCGTTAGTCACCTGCCGTTTATGCCGTTTAAGCAGATTCTAGACCGAAGCGGAACGCGACAAGAGACAAGCCTCGGTAATCAATGAAACGTTTCGAACTGATACAGCACAGTAAGCTGCAAATATTTCATGACGCCTGGTTGTGTCATTCAAACTGGCTATTTTATCAATGTTGTGCATCGTGACGCCTCAACTTGATGTCATGCACGGGCGGTGAATGTTTTAGTCTACAAGACAAAAGGGACCCGTGTCTCTAGTCGATGTGGAAGCACACTGTCGCTTGTCGCCTCCGTCAGAATTCTTCCCCTGACCCCTTCAAGAAGACTTCAGATCGAAGCGACAAGTGGCAGGTGACAATCGGCAGGCAACACTGGCATGGACGTCAGCAGGACTTTTTCCATGGAGGGGAAAGGAAGGTATTTTTTCCAGGGGGGCAAATAAGCCACAATTTCCCCAATGTTCCCTCAAAAAACATTGCTTAAATTTGAATTTATCATGTTCATGCATTAATAATCACATTTTATTGTGGCTGAAATGAAATCATATGTGTGAAATATATAATTTTTGTTTGACATTCATTTTCCAGGGGGGACACGTCCCCCCTTGACCTCCCTTCCGGACGCCAATGAACACTGGCGACTTCAATCTAAAGCAAGAAATTCACCGATCATGCGAGAAAAACCTAATGGATCAACCCGCAAGCGACATGTGCAGCTTGCCCTGTCGCATCAATGCGAAAGGTTGAATTGATTACTGAGAGTTCACTTCCAAGCGACACGTATCTCTTGTCGCTTGTTACCTATTTCATTTCGCTTGGTAGCGTGTCAATAAAGAGCTCCATTTCACACAGTTGCGGCATGATAGGCCGCACAAGCCTGCTTTGATTTCTGAAATCTTCAAACAACACATAAAAGTATGCAAAGTAAAAATTAAGATTCAGCGATTAGGGTAAATGTGATTATTTTCTCAATTCCACAGTGGGGCAAAAGCTTCTTAAGTACACCACTGACTGCGGAGCAGTTAATCCCTTCCTAACTCCGCGGCGAGAGGAAATCTTCTTTTCCCCCTCCCCTTCCGAATGCTCTGCGCCGAGACAGATACGTGCAAGCTACGCGCTCTCAATTGACGCCGTAAAGCGGATTTCACAACTATTTGCCCAATTCGGCATGGCACGTAGCTGCTTACACACAGGAAGAAATCATGTGACCTACATGAATTGTGATTTGTTGGGCGGGTTGTGCAATATTGATTGGTACCCACAACGTATGCAATTGTATTAAAATTACAACACGTAAATTAGACAGGTGATATTGGCACCAGGTTCCAACAAGAATAGTAACCATTTTTTCGTGAGGAAAACTGCATAAATGAAAATTTTCAAAAACCACGGTGGTATTTGTAATCACATGCATGGTCTCGACATTTTAAAATGAATTTCATTATGCTAATTTATCAAATCATAGTGGTTCCAACAATATATGTACACTCACTCGGGCCTTATAAGACCACGTTTACACGTATGTGTGTGTGTGTGTGTGTGTGTGTGTGTGTGTGTGTGTGCGTGTGTGTGTGTGTGCGCGTTTGTGTGTGTGTGTGTTAAAAAGAATATGTGTGTATTTACCAGAGTGTGTTCTTACATAAATTGATAAAAACAGTAATATAAATCCTGATAGAATAGAAAATAGTAAAGAAAATAAGGTTAAATTAGAAGCAGGTATTAGACACATAGGTACATTTATACCAAACTTCTTAGCCATAGAAACATTGAATATTCACTGCAATATTGCTAAAGGAATGATTATCAAAGCTGAAGAAAATTCAGTTGGTAGACACAAGGAGACAGGTATCATTGCTACATTTAAGCCAAATTCAGAATTTATGGTACCTATCATCTATTCCCCAATCACACCAGTCTATTTCCCTGTTTCTCTTGATAAAGTTAATTACATAGAGATAACAATTACAAATGAGAAAAATGAGATCATCGATTTTTCCGGTGCTAATACCACGGCGATAATAGAAATTAATATTTAAAATCAATAAATAAATAAATAAATACCAATAATAGTGAAGAATATCCAGCTACTGCTAATGTAAAACTTATAAATAATTTTGCTCCATTCTTATTCTCACAAATTGAAATCAGAAAGCATGGTACAGTCTTAGACAGAATTGATTATCCTGGAATTAAATCCACTACAGTTGGAACATTGAAACTATCCAAATCAGAGAGTGTATATTATAAAGTTGGTGGGTTCGAAGCTGGAACAAACATTCAAGCAAAAAGTCACACAGTACTGTTCCCCATGAGATTGTTTTTTGGCTTTTTCTCTGATTATAAAGAAATTATGTGGAAAGTTGGTTTTTAAGTATCATATTTCGCATATTACCAAATGACCATAATTCGATAATGAGATACAAAACTTTGAATCCAGATGGAACAGCCAATGATGCTAGTTTACCCGAAGCTGCAAAATGTGTGATTCAGTCTATGTAGTTACGTATGCCTATAGTTGAATATCAATCGAATTATGCTCTCAAATACAAAGCCAACACTTTGAAAAATCCTCAAATTCCGATAAAAGTTTATACATATCAATGCATACAGAAGCCAGTGGAGGGTAAATTTTTTGAATTCGATATTACTAATCAGTTTCAATCTCTAGAATACGATATGCCAGAGTTCGTAGCTGTATTGTTTCAGACAGGGAGATATGACAATCAGGAAACGATAGCAGCCAGTTTGATAATTGAAAAATTAAAAATATATATCTGAAGAATGGTCGAAATGAGGTATTCCCACGTGAAAATTACAATTTGAACATTGCAGATCAAGATTATTTCAAATTATATGAAGCATTTAGTGCATTTATGAGGGTAACTGAAAGAAATATCAATATGTATTATAATCCAGACGAGTTTATAATTCACATACCAATGTTTTTAATAAATGCATCAAAAAGAAAATTGGTAGATATTAATGATAGAACAAATATTAAGTTAATATGTGAGTTTCATGAAATTGTAACTGAAAATACAACATGCAATGCAATTTTAATTGTAGAGAAATCATACATATATGATGTAAAAAATGAGAGAGTGATAGAACAATTATAATACTATATATTACTATTTAATATAATATTATAAAAATAGAACAATTTTAATACTATTTTAAAAATAATTTTAATTCATGAACATTTATCACATTGTTTACTTGTATTATGTTGTCCATATTCTCTAGTATGGACATTGAAATCTAATATTTGCAATTTTCATCATTGCTATCAAGAGCTATTTTGTTTCTAAATATTGTATCCACACTATCCAAGTTGCTAGTCAGATGATATACAGACATCTTTTTTATTTTGTTTTTAAATAAACATTCTTGAAAATCTTCCATTGTAAGTTTCCTTGTACATGCTCGACTTACACCCTTAACTTTTTTAACTTTTTCTTCGCCATCAATATTTAGGCAATACATTTTTGGTCTAAGACCAGCAAATTCTGTTATTATACATCCTGCTGCCTCATCTTTCATTTTCCCAGGGATCATGTGGTTTTCGAGATTGTGTAATCGATATTTTTCTGGATAATTACTAAAATCAAAATATTCTTTCATAGAAAACAAATCACTGTATAAATCAGGTGTTTCTATTTCATATATAAAACTATCAGTATCCATGTATGCTATTTCAATTTTATCTTTGTATCTAGGTTTCATAATATCGTAATCCAATTTATACATTTCTAATTTATCCAATTCAAGAACTGCAGCACCCACAGCTATCGGCATATTAAACTTTACATTAGTGTTTCTTCTTTCAATAAGAGCTAGATTGCTATGAAGAATTTCCGTAAAACTCTTGAATCTAGGATCACAACAAGTTTTAGAATTCTTTTCGGATCAGATGCCAAATTACATATTACTCGCGTCATATTGACTTGTAAAAATTTTCCATATATTGAATTATTCATTAATTTATAAAGATTTTGTTCAACTTTTGAATTTGTTTTTATTCGATTATCTGTATTTTTTTCAATATAAGATTTTAACCATTTTTTGTTTAAATTTTAACCCTTGATGGACTTTGGTAAGTTTCAAACCTTGCTTCAAGTAATATTGCAACAATCGTTAGTGAAGCACATAATTATTTTTATTTTCAAAAGATAACACCAATTTTGTTTCCTCTGTACCTGGTACCTTCTGAGAAACTGGTGCCATAGCTAATCCGTGGTGATCGTCATGGAGATCAGATGGATATTCCAAATCAACTTTCAAGAAACAACCCTCTGGCTGACCATCAGACCAATTTAGGAAATCCCTGTCTTCAAGTTCTTTTTCGCTCATCCATTCGCAATTACTGATTGGGAGTGATTGAATCATCACATAACCATATAAATTGTTCATATCGATGTAAAATATGTATTTAGATGCTTGACAAGGATTGTAGCTAGATAAATATATATTGTTATCTATAGCATATCTTAAAATACACTGGACTATACCACCACGTTTAGCAGATTCAACAAACATGATCTGGTCAATTTCATCAATAAGACCAATTTCAACTTTTGTATTTAAAAGCATAGCCTGCCAGGATACACCGGGTGTTGTGTACATAAATACAGGATCTACTTCATATAATTTATAACAACGTTCTCGAAGATTTTCAAACACATCAGCCAACTGGAGAGTATCTAAAATCAAATATTTGTCATGATAATCCCCCATTGTTTTGCAATTTAGTGTTTTCCAGATTCTCTGTGCATATTGATAATCTTCCTCACTACATTCGTCATCTTGAAGTTTGTTATAAAATTTATCTCTCTTTGGTAACTGTGTCTCATTAATTTTTTCTAAATTATCTATGAAATCATATGGGAAGACTATTTTTTCCTTAGCAATTTCATGTTATCACTACCAAAATATTCTGTTGTATGAACAAATTCATCATCGGTTAATTGACTCACCAGAGTAGCCAAACTGCTGGAAAGAAACTGATATGAATCCAGGAATCTAAGAACAACATTTTTTCCATTTTCTAATTTGATAGTTTTCTCTATGGCAATATATTTATGTTTGCATCATATCCCAATTCTTTGATAAATAAATGTGCATCAAAATATTGCAAATTGTGAATGAATACTGGAATGAACTTAGGTTTTTGTATTTGCAAATTACAAGAATTACAAATTGTACTAATATATTCTCCATTAAAATGGTTGTGGTGTTTATTTTTTTCACTATCAGAAATAAAATATCTATTACAGTATTTACAACTTAAACTATTAACATGTTCCAATTCTTGTTGTGGTGTAAGATCGTTCATTAGTTCTTTATCATGTAAAATTGGAGCAAGAGTTTTCACACACTCTCGAAGTGTTTGAATAAATTTTTGGGCTGCATCTTCACCTCGATAAATATATGGAGGTAGATTATTTTTTCCATAAGTTTCCATCATTGGTTCTTGTATTGTTTCGAAATCTGCATAAATTACAAATGGATGTCGTACCAATGATTTATAATAACTAAATTTTATACTCTTGGATGAAACATCATAAGTCACAGGAGGGTAAAGAGGGTAAATTTTTAATATGTTCCTCTAATTTCTCTTCACATGTTTTCCCACCCCTTCCATCAAATTTTGACAAGCATCGATCACATATTGCTATTCTAGCTGTGTATAATGTTTTTTTTGTTTTCTCACCAATCGTGGTAGATTCTGTATGAGACAATAATATTTTTTGTTTCCTTCTGTAACATATGATAATCTAATAATGTATGCACAATCTGCTGGTGGATGGTGTCTGAGTACATAAATTTCATCTTTATTATTAACACCATAAACATGCACAGCTATTGGTTGATTGTAGCGTTCTTCAAATTGTTTTTCAAATTGATTGATAGCTGAGATATCTACTGAATATTTTATGCCTGACATAGGTTTCTTAAACTTTGCTATATATTCAGAATAATTGTAATTAGATACACGATGTTTGTTGTCAGATACTGGATGAAAATAGGCTATGAGACACCACACAAAACATTTATTGTCATTATTTTAAATATTTATTACAGCATTCTTGTTTTTGATCTGGTTGGGTAATTCAATATATCTAGACCCACCCCCAAGAGGGACACATTTTGCTAATTTTTAATTCAAGTTTATGATTTGTATCACAAAGTGACCAACCCGAACCTCTCCCTTGAAACAGTTCTTGTTTTAACTTAAGTTCTTCACAAATTATATCATAAATATCATACAAACAAAGTATATCATTATAGTGTAAAATTAACACACGAGGACGATGAATGTATTGTTCTTTTTCACTATGAGAAATTATATACATTGAGAATAGATTAAAATATATTTTGAGAGAACATATTTTAAGTTTATTTTGAATTGCAAATATATTTTTTTGTTTTAGTTTAGCTAGAAAATTCATTTTTTGATGATTTGTGTATATATATATATAATTATATATATATATATTTAAAATGTTAGGTTTTATATATTAAAAATTTTTAAAATAAAATTTCTTAGGTTTTATGTATTTAATTTTTTCAAAAAAATAATAGAACAATTTATACTTAATAAAAAAAATAATTATAAATTTAAATGTTAATAGTATTCCACACACCAAGGTACGTACATATATATTTTTATATAGCATATCTTCTAAAAATATTATATATATATATATATATATATATTTTAGACGTAAATTAATCAGAATATATATTTGGAAAATATTTATATATACTGCACTGCTAATAACTAAAATCAGTATCTACATTTCAGACGTAAATTATCAGAATACATTTGAGAAATATTTATATATACTGCACTGCAAATAACTCAAATCACTATCAACACATCTATTTCTTTTAAAAAGTTTGATAATTGTAAATGTATGCTTAAAAATATACTGATTTAGGCTCGTGGGGTGAATTTTGGCCTATAGAATCAAGTAATTGAACTTTGATAAAAAACATAATTATTTTTTATGCTATAAAAATGGTAAAATTTGGATTATTTGGATATTTTCTCCTTGAAAAATTAGCTGAAATTGGGGCAAAATGAATCAATACAAAATAAATGTTTTCAAATAAATCATACTCTCTCCTTGTGTAGAACTAATGTTTTGATTATGAGCCTAGACAGATACTTACTCCCTCGAGAACAGAGGAACGTTGTTCAGGACGAAGGCGAGAGTCTCGTTGGGGAGGTTTAAATTTTAAGACGCCAGAAGTTTCGTGATTAGCTGAATCTCACTGTTGGCCCCCTGCTTCTCTAAATTCCAACCATCAAGCCGAACGTGAATTGATGGTGACATGAGCTGAATGTGGACTGGATGGATATCAGAGTTTATTGCGGGAACACACTGGCTTCTTTCTCTCGAAGTAGGTGCGGTGATCTAATATATATGCAGGGCTTCATGCGAAAGAATGCTGGTTCGTTTGAGACGGCTGTTCTTTTATCAGAGAGCGGAAAAATGAGATCTTGGGGGAGTGTGGAGAAAGACCGATGGTAATGGTAATTGGTAATTGGTACATCGGTCATACGTGGTGCTAATGACATCACCCCCACTCACGACAGAATCAAGAAAGTGTGGGGCGTTACCCCTGCACCCCCAATACGCCTTCATGGTGTGGTGCTAAGCACAGGGGAACACTTTATCTTTTTTTTTTACCTTTTTTGAATTATTATTAGTTTTGAGATGAGTGATGTCTAGAAGAATGCAATAATATGGCAGTCCTGATACATAAAATTTGCTGTTACCACCAGCTAACTAACTAACTCTCTAGCCATCTTAAACCTGAAGGTTCATGGCTGCACCAACACAGGTCCATCTGTCCCTACCCTGAACAAGATCTACATACTCTTTTCCATCATTACCGATTTCCTTTAGGTCCATCTCAACGTTGTCCCTCAATCTTAGTCTTGGCCTTCCTACAGGTCTCGTACCATCAGGTTTCCCAACAGGAATCCTGTAAATTTCTTTTTCCTCTCCCATTCGTGCCACATGACCTGCCCACCTAAGTCTCCTTGATTTAATTATTCTAATAATATCTGGACATGAAAACAAATTATGTAGTTCTAAATTATGTAACCTTCTCCACTCACCTGCCTCCTCATCCCTTTTAGGACCAAATGTTTTCCTAAGCATTTTATTTTCAAATACTCTTAATTTGTGTTCCTCTTTCAATGTAAGGGACCAAGTTTCACACCCATATAATACTAGAGGCAAAATTACTGTTTTGTATAATTTAACTTTTAGTTTCTTAGATATAAACGAGAAGACAAAAGTTAATGAAGATAAAAGTAACATGCATTTCCTGAATTAAGCATACTTATATTTCCTCTTTAATATAATTTGCATATGTTAATATTACTGCTAAGTATTTGAATTTGGAAACTCGTTCAAACGAGTTGTTATCAATAATTAGATTTTGATTATTACCTAACACTTGGTTTCGGCCTGCAAGCATATATTTAGTTTTCTCTTTGCTAACTTCCAAAACCTATCTCTTTAACTGTTTTAAAAAATATTTTAGCATTATCATTAATTGCATTTATATCATCCCCTAAGAAGTCTACATCATCTGCATATGCTAACAAATTAGTCACACCATGGGGTCCCGGATTCGATAGCCGGTGGAGGCACATAGTAGTTCCTATCCCACTTTAAATTGTAGGTACAGTTCCGATTAACACAAAAACTCTATTTCCCTCTACAAAGTGCAAAATTTCCTTTGGAAGCAATATTAGGAAAATTAAAACCCATGATCGAAACTATTATTAGATCTACAGAGCATTCCCTGACATTCGCTACGAGACTCGGCGGCAAGCGGCCCGGCATCAGCGCGTGTCTTTCCCGGTGAACGGGTCCCCGACAGTCGCTTATATTAAACCTCGTAAAAACGTTTACAGTAACAGGGTCAGTTCTGAATAAAAGTGGAAAGAAAAATGGGGAAATAAAATATACAGAGACAATCCGCACACCATCCGTGAGTTAAAAGAGAGTATTGTACGAAAAATCGGGAGAATTACAGTAGACGAACTTGCACGTGTAAATGCCTATTTCCTTCGGAGATGCCAGGAATGTGTTACAGCAGAGGGACATCATTTTCAACACCTTCTGTAGTCAAGGTTAGTAAACAATATGAAAACTGTAATTTTAATAGCCGAGTCTAGCGACTGTCGCTGACCCGTTCACCGGGAAAGACAAGCGCTGATGCCGGGCAGCTTGCCGCCGCGGCTCGTAGCGAATGTCAGGGAATGCTCTGTATAAGAAACAAATGTACGGAAATATTGGGTCTGATTGAATGAACTATATAAAAAAAGGCATGTTTGGAAACACTGGCGAGACCGCGTGACTTTCGACGCTCGCGTCATCTGCATATACATAATGGAAACAACGGCATAATGTTGTCGCTTTGCACAAAATGCAAGTTTATTATATCAAAAGTGCTTATTTCTTGTTGTGCAGCATTCTACGGTGAGAAATTACCTCCACGAACTTTCAAAATGCTACAGAAACTCATTTCCATAAGTAGTAAAAATGAAGAAATGTGTCTCCGATATAACAGACATTTACCAGTTTATTTTTTTAAAATACGAAATAGACAAAAATGTAGGTCAACAATGAGAAAATATGAACTCGAAATTCACTGAGGTGAGCACTAAATAGAAACGCCCGATCGGTGAACTTAGAATACGTATCAACAGAGTTACTGAAATTTACGAGTCAGTGGACACCACAAATAACTTCACGACTGTCTAATATATTTCTTTTCGGTAAAAATCTGATATTCCCCAGACACGTATAACTTCTTCGTTTTGTCAATTTTTGACATTTGTACTTACCTATCTGCTTCGCGGAACATTGTTTAAGGTGTATTCACGTTTTTCGTTCTGGAATCAGTGGGAAATTTAAACTAAAAAATTATTTTTGTTTGAAATTTTTGAGTCCAAATTTCCCACCTATTCTGGGCTCCTTTATCTATAGAGTCCCTGTTAAACTACACAGAATTCAAGTTTCCACAGATCAAATCGCATCCATGGCAAAAGGTAACTAACTTACTAGTGTCTCGCTGAGAAGTTTTATCATGTAGCTTTGTAAAAGTTGTAGGGTGGTAATGATTTTTGTTGGGTAGCTGGTAACATGAGGTGTACGAAGGCATGGAGCATGAAGGTGCAGAAATTGTATATAGGCTGCTTAGCATGCCCAGCTTCTCAACACGATGCTTGACACATGCGGACCTTAAGAAGAATATAGATATCCTAGAATAGAAATTTGTTTGCCATTACCAAGAACTGAAACATCAGGAAACTCCCCAAACTAGCGCCAAATTTCAGTTCCACGAGTGGCATCTTGTCGCCGTTTCGACATTGCAAATTGCTCATTTCCACGAGTGGCGCCGTCCCGGTATTGCAAATCGATCACTTCCACGAGTGTGTGTATGTGTGTGTGTGTTAGAGAGTGAGTGAGTGAGTGTGTGTGTGTGTGTGTGTGTATTTGTTTGTTTGTTTGTTTGTTTGTTTGTTTTTTTTATTGTGTAGTAGTTGTGGTGTGTGTGTTTATATTGTGTTATAGTTGTGATGTGTTTGTGTGTGTCTTGTGTAGTAGTTGTGATGTGTTTGTGTGTGTCTTGTGTAGTAGTTATGCTGTCTAATGTGTTTGTGTTCGTCTTGTGTAGTAATTGTGCTGTCTAATATGTTTGTGTTTGTCTTGTGTAGTAGTTCCTCCATTCATATCGGGGGTTAGGCGTAGAGCTGACAACTCTGCACTGTAAAAAGACATGTCAAGAAACAGAAATATAAGGCCATGGATGTTCCCAAGGTAAAATATTCCGGAGGTAAAATAGTCCCCCGTTCGGATCTCCGGGTGGGGACTACTTTGGGAGGTCCCTGGACTAAGGATAAGATCTACGTTAGGAATAAGGATATTAAATTAGGCACCTGGAATGTTCTGAGCCTTTACCGGCCTGGGGCATTTCAGTGTACAGTTAATGAGATAGTGAAGTATAAATTAGATGTAGTAGCTGTCCAGGAAGTTAGGTGGCCAGGAGAAGGGAATTGTAAAACTAAAAATTATACTTTTTTCTATGGTGGTACTGAAAATCATAATTTTGGAACAGGCTTTTTCATAAATAATAGAATTATCTCGGCTCTTAAAACAATAGAATGTATTAATGATAGGATATCATATGCAGTTTTACAGGGTAGGTGGTGTAAAATTATTTTAATAAACATACATGCACCAACGGAAGCTAAAGATGATAATACTAAAGATGATTTTTATACAGAGTTAGAACAGGTCTTTGATAAATTTTCTCAGTATGATATGAAAATTCTGTTAGGTGACTGTAATGCACAGATTGGCAAAGAAGAGACATTTAAACCCACGATTGGTAAAGAAAGTCTTCATGAAATAAGTAATGATAATGGTATAAGATTGATTACTTTTGCAACCTCAAAGAATTTAATTGTGAAAAGTACCACTTTTAAACATAAAGATATCCATAAATATACCTGGTCTTCTACAGATGGTAAAACTCATAATCAGATAGACCATATTCTCATTGATAAGAGAAGGCATACTAGTATAATTGACGTTCGTACACATAGAGGTGCTGACTGTGCCAGTGACCATTATTTAGTAATTGCTAAATTAAGAGAAAGACTCTCAGTGATAAATCATAAGCAACAAAATCTAAAAGTTATAAAATTTGATACAGGAAAGTTTGCTGATGAAAGAATTAAGAAAGATTACCAAATTAAACTGTCAAATAGATTTGATGTTTTGCAGGATTTAAATGATGATGAAAATATAAATGAAACAGACGTAAATAAGAATTGGGAGCACATACGTAATGCAATAGAATCAGCAGCTAAAGAAACTATAGGATACCATAAACCAAGAAAAAGTAAGCCATGGTTTGATAATGAATGTCATAATCTAATAGAAATAAGAAATCAGGCTAGACTTAGGTGGTTAAATAACTCGGATGATACAAATCTAAGCAATTATAATACAATAAAGCGAGAAGTTAACCGCACGTTTAGAAGTAAAAAAAGAGATTACTTGTGTCACACCCAGAATTTCAGTCGCCCACCAGAATCGAACTCAGTACTTTATTCCGACTACCATATTCCTTTAACCATATCTTTCCTTTATATTTTGCATTGCCCAGCCGGCAATGGTAAGTTTTTAAGAGGCTTAGAAGAGTTGCTTCGACAAGGAAAACACTTGCTTATCAACTTGGCACGAAGCCATAACAGGATACAAGTTTACCGCATATGTCAGAGGTCTGCCCGCTGTGGTTGATGATTGGCATTGTTTGTCTTCCGGAGGGAAAACACACGCTGTCAAGGGTTATCCCAGCCCAGCCGCAGATAGAAAGAAAGAGCTTCCTGTTTGTTTGCAGAGTTGATAAGGTTACACCATTCATGTGTCGAACAGAATGATTGATTTCCATAATTTCCTCATCCACCTTCCAAACCCGAAAGGCCAAACTTATTAACCTTTCATATATGGTAATAGGAAATTCCCCCATTCTTTAGAAAATTGCTATTTCTTAGGATTTAACATAAGGCAGAGTTCAAAGAATAATACGTCAGCCAGAAGGCGCTAATAAACGACCCCACCCAGTGACAAGCCTTTTGTAGTTGTATAAAAGCTTAGATTTCTGCTTCAAATGACAGTTCGAGTTCTTAAGAGAGAGTCTTAGAGAAGTGAGTCGAGAGTCGAGCCCAGTTCAGTAGAGTTCTTAGTTCGAATTCAAGCTTGACGCTTGAGTTATGAAGCCGACTTCACTAGAAGTATAGCTGCGGAGGTAATGTATGTGCTTTTGTATATTTCTATGTAACAGTAGGTCAAAAGAGCCCATGTAACCGAAATATTCACTTTCTTTCAAAAGGAAGAGAAGGAAGATTCTCTTAAAGATGTCTATAAGATATTGTCAAGAAACGCGCTTGAAGATATATTCAGCGTGCATGTATACGATCATATTGTAACTTATACTAACCAAAGAATATATGTTTATTAAGTTTATCTTTGTGTTTCTCTTTTATTCATCTTGATTTCAGAAGGTAATGCATACGAGTACCTTTCCAATAGTCATAGACGTCATAGCTATAGATATAGTGTCTAATCTTTATTAAATAGCGATGGTGAATGCCTAATTACTTTGATTTCTTAACTCTTAGAAGTTAAGTGGTGGAACCCCCCATAATTGCCCTTTTCTCTTTGTATCTTGTACTCTTCTGCCGGGAGTACAGATGAGAAAAGAGTGTACAGCCCAAGAACCTAGTTCTGTGTCAGGTGAGCGCAGTGGCTGTGAGATCCCTGGTGAGCCCCGGCAAACATATGTCCCACGGACTCTGAGGGTAGCCCAGTGGTAGACTTGGGAGTCTATGGTTCGAGTCAGGGTTCGTGACATATTAAATGGTGGAGGTGCGGGGCATCTCAACAAAAGTAGCAGTAAACGTGAGAAGGCATCTCACCAAAAGTAGTAGTAAAAGTGAGAAGGCATCTCACCAATGTAATTATTGAAATTGTTGAAACTATGACTTTGGAAATACTTGGATGTCTGATCAAGAAATAAAAGAGACACGACGTAGTGAAAGAATTGCATCACGTAGACAAATAGAAATTCCTTGTATTCTTAGTGAATGTAATCAGCCTATAGCAGAAAGAAAACCACAAATAATCACAATGCCGACCGACTTAGAAAGCACTAGCACGACGACAACGTCAGTTCCATGTCACGGGCGAGTACCGTCCGTGCAACCCGACACGTTTTCAGGAAATAAGGGTGAAAACGTCAGACAGTTTATTCAGACCTATGAAAGGGTAGCAACTATATTGGGATGGTCAGAAAGGGATAAAATAAAGTACCTTCCAGCTTATTTAAAGAATAGCGCATCTGATTTTTGGGAATTGCATAAAAGTACCTTAGAGACATTAAATTTGTTTTCTGAACTAAAAGCAAAATTAGAAGAAGCCTTTTCACCTGTCTATCCAGAAGGCGACGCTTTGATAGAACTTAGTGCACGAAAGAAGGGTGATGATGAAACAATAGAGCAGTATTACTACTCTATGTTGAAATTGTGTCAGAGAGCTGATCCACATATGAACACTGAAAGCAAAATGAACTATATTTATAGAGGACTCAGTGAGGACCAAGTTGAGAAACTAGTCCCCATGAGACCGGAATCGTTAAGTGATTTGCTAAATAATCTTCGATTAATGGAAAGAGCCAAAAAGCAGGCTTCTTTAACAAATAGTGCGTTATCAAGGAAAAAGGTAACCGAACAAAAAGAGAAAGACGTTCTTTCATCTTTTGAAAATAAAGGACAAAATGCATCTTTTACTAAGGTTAATCAAGGGTCTAATCAAGTACAAAATCGACCACAAAACCAAATATTGCAACGACCCCAGAACCAGCAGGTACCACAGAATAAGTTCTTTCAAACCAGGTATAATCTTAGGCCTAGACCAGAAAGACAAGAAAATCAATATCAGCGAGGAACAGGTAGGACATTCAGAAATCCACTTAGAAATGATTTTCCCAAGCGTACTTTTTCAGCAGAAGTAGCCAGACCACCTAGAAATGAGTATCGAGGCAATGATTTTAGAGGGAATAAATATAGAGGTAACAATTACCGAGGTACCTCAAATCAGTATAGTCGTAATGAAAGAAGTATACATTTTAATCAAAATAGAAATGGCGATAAGAGTAATATTCAGTGTTTCTCTTGTCGAAATTTCGGTCATTATGCTAGAGAATGCCCACAAAGAAGGAGGTCCGAATTCGAAACCCGAACACCCACAGGTAATCAAACTTCTTTCAGCAATCAAAAAGGTGTACAAGGGTTAGTACAGAAACCAGTGGAACATCAAGTCAACGAAATGTTAGCCGAAATGTTAGTGTCAGAATTGCTTGGAAAAACACGTTTGACGGAGGGTAATGACGCACTTGCCCATGCCGTTCGAACCCCAAACGAGTAAGGACGAAGCGAGACGGGGATCGCTTCGTAAATCAGGCAAACTACGTAAAACCCCAAAAACCATTAGAGAACCCGTTAAAGTCTTTAATAGATGAGTCTCACCGTTATCCGAGACCACATCTACATGTACATTTATTTGGGAAAAAGGAATTAGCTTTATTAGATACAGGATCAGAAATTAGTATTATTAACCCGGCATTATTGCCAAAGAAATTCGTCAGCAACAGTAAAAGGATAGGTTTAGTGAGTATTCGAACCTTGCTTGACACAGATTCAGATTTGTATCCAGTCCATAGGGTATATTTTAGAGCAAACGGTTTAAAAATGTGGATAAACTTCGTTTTGATGGAACCAAAAAGAGGAGAGAAGTTCTCCCCTGTATTACTTGGCAGTGATTTCTTTAATAAGTATGTGAAATGGATTAGTCCAAAGGAAATATGCTTGAAACGCCCAGGAGAATTCCAGCAAATGGAAAGAATAATTCCGTTGGTAAAAATGGACAGTAATGGTAATATTCCTTCATACTCGGGTCTTATAAAAGTTGTCAGTTTTCAATCCCAAGTAAAAGAAAGCCAAGAAATAGGTTTTAATCAAGAATCGCCCTGTATAGATAAGGAGTGCGGATCCCTAATGAGGAGGGATAGTGACTTTCAAAGTAAGGAAAGACCCAGCACGATAATGTTAACTAGGCTCATTACTGTTATCAAGAAACTGAAACAAGCCAACGCGTTCGTTATCAACCAAAGCGTCCTAACGCCAACTTTTGATGCCCACGTGATGTCGAAACGACGCCAAAATAGCACGCCATTAAGCAGCAAACACGTGATAACGTCCGGTAGCAACGCAGTGACGCCACAGCAGCGATCAGGACTTAGCCACTCCGGGAACACCGTCGAGTCTTGCGACCGCACCCAGTTGCGCGCGCATATGACGCCATCACGTTTCCCTCTTGGCAACGGAACACATGATCGAGTCAACCAACCAGAGGCTATCTCAAGGAACGCCGACCGCACCCAAGTGCGTAAGCAAATAGGAACGCAAGATAGCACCAAACATAAAGCTTCGAGTAAATCAACACAAATCAACAGTGAGTCTGAACTTAGTGAGTCTTCACGTTGTGATTGTGATCCAGCACCTATTGGAAAGCTACCAGCTACAGAGATTTTGAATTATCCAACTTCTTTACCAGATGATCAGGTAAATATAACTTCTTTGAAATGTTCAGGTTTTGATGATAATTTTGAAACCAGTTTAGAGGCCAGAAAAGAGAAAAGAAAGAGGAGAAAGGAAAAGAAAGTGTTTAAAGTGATGGTCAATACATTTCTTCCATCACGTCAGCATACGCAAATCGCCGTAACTTATCCGTGTACAACGTTAAAGGACAGTGATAATGAATATTTATTGGAACCTTCTGATGGTCTATATAATCAGTTTAGGTGTTTAGTGCCACGAATGCTAGTGAAACCTTCCGATCTAAAAGCTGTGCCAATAATTAATATGGGTTATACCAGTATTAATATTCCATCCGGAACAGTGATAGGAAAATTGGAATGTCTTTCACCGCTAACGCAACCCCAAGTGAAATCTTGTTATGCAGTGGATCTAGATGTGTTACACAGTGGAACCACTCCAGGGAAAGAAGATGAACATGACCTAGCAAAAGAGTTAGACATCAATCCCGAATTAACACCAGCACAAAGGAACGAAGTTCTTGATTTAGTGACAAGTTATAAAGACTGTTTAGCATGGACTGCCGATCAATTAGGAGAAACAGACGTTTATGAATTTACCCTGCCATTGAAGACGGAAACTCCTGTAAGTCAACCGCCTTATAGGACGAGTCCGAAGCAGCGTGAGTTTATAAAGCAAGAAGTTCAACAGATGCTTGACATAGGAGTCATAGAACCTAGTAAATCACCTTATGCTTCACCTGTAGTACTTGTACCAAAGAAGAATAACGAGATTCGTTTTTGCGTAGACTACCGAAAATTAAACGCTATTGCAGAAGAAGATTGTTATCCTTTACCTCGTATAGATGATATCATACACTTTCTGGGAAACATCAAGTATATAACATCTTTAGATTGTCGCTCAGGATATTGGTCAATACCTATCAAGAAGGAAGATCGCCCAAAAACCGCGTTTATCACGGGAGACGGACTTTTCCATTGGAAAAGAATGCCATTTGGTTTACACAGAGCTCCAGCAGCGTATCAGCGATGCATGGACCAAATTTTTGCTTCTATGAAGTGGAACAGCCTTGCAGTTTACTTAGATGATTTAATAGTCTTCGCAGAAGACTGGGAAACAATGGTATATCGCTTGTCAGAAGTGTTAAAAAGACTAAGAAGTGCTAATTTACGACTATCACCAACAAAATGCCATTTCGGATACTTTGAAACGGAAGTATTAGGATTCATAATAGGGAGAGACGGAGTTAAAACCGACCCCAAGAAAGTACAAGCAATCAGAGAAATTCCGGAACCTCGGAATGTCACAGAGATTCGCAGATTTTTAGGAATGTGCGGATATTACCGACGATTCGTCAAAGATTTCAGTCAGCTAGCACAACCGCTTACAAAACTTACAAGAAAAGACCAAGAGTTTATTTTTGGAGAAGAGCAGAGAAAATCTTTTGAAAAGTTAAAAGAATGTTTGATGAATGCTCCTGTATTAAGACATTTTGAACCAGGTATTCCTATAGAATTGCATACCGACGCTTCAGAATCCGGCATAGGTGTCGTACTATGTCAGAGTAGACCGAATCCAAAGGATCCGTCATCAAAAAAGAGGATTGTAAATCCGATAGCTTATGCTAGTAGGACCATGAATGGGCCAGAGAAAAATTATTCCATTGCGGAAAAAGAAGCATTAGCTGTAGTGTTTGGAATCACACACTTCCGAACATACTTAATAGATCAAAAGTTCACAGTAGTGACTGACAGTCATGCCTTATGTTGGTTAAAACGATGTAAAGATCTTGTAGGAAGATTAGCTCGATGGGCGATAAGATTGCAAGAATATAGCTACGACATTGTTCACAAATCAGGAAAGTTGCATTGCGCACCAGATTGTCTTAGCCGTATTCCATCTATTTCATTATCAGCGAAAGAAAGAGATATTATAGAAGAAGGAGCCATCGTTGCAGTTGCCCAGGTTCATAAAGAGGTAGATAACACGGAGAAAGAAATGAAGGATATCAGACAAATGCAGAGAGAAGATCCAGTGGTAACACAATTAATAGCAGACAAAGAAACCGACCCAGATCAACTAAATGTACGATATTTTGAGATGAAAGATGGCATATTGTATCGAAAGTTTGGAGACCAATACGTGTTAGTAGTACCAGAAGAATTGAAAGGAGAAATTTTGAGAGAAGCTCACGATTCTCCTCTCACCGGAGCACATTTAGGAATAAGTAAAACTCGTGGAAAAATCACGGAACGTTATTATTGGCCTAATATGAAAAAGGAAATTATTTCATATGTCCAAGGATGCCCGACTTGCCAGCAAAGAAACCGTAGTGTTGGTAAACCTCAAGGTTTATTACACCCGATACCTATTGGAGAACCATTCGCTCGTGTATCCACGGATATATTAGGACCATTGCCAAATTCTAAAGGATTTCAGTATGTTATTACTGCAACATGCTATCTTACAAATTGGATAGAAGCAAGATGTCTAAGAACAACAACCGCAAAAACAGTAGCCAAATTTCTTCTAGAAGATGTTATATGTAGACATGGATGTCCTCGAGAGATACTCTCCGATAGAGGATCTGTATATATGGCAAAGGTAACAGAAGAATTATTGGAACTTATGAAAGTGAAACATGTATGTACCACAGCTTACCACCCTCAGACGAATGGTAAGGTAGAGAGATTTAACGCTACGTTAGCCCAAATGCTAAGTAAATACGTAGAACATCATCAAAAGGATTGGAGTGATTATTTGAGATTGTGTGTTTTTGCGTACAATTGTTCAAAGGTAGATCAGATTGGTTTCTCGCCTTTTGAATTAGTGTACGGCAGAAAGCCGGTATTCCCTTTGGAAACAATGGGAATTGAGTCACTTAAGACACAAGAGCCCACCGTGCATACGACGCACCTATCTCAACATTTAGAAGACATACGCCAAATAGCAAGAAAAAGACATGAACAAAGACAGGTATATGATAAGAAGAGACATGATGAAAAAGTTAATGACGTACAATTTGTCGCAGGAGATTTGGTTTTGGTATACCAACCTGCACACAAAATTGGATTAACAGAAAAGTTAAGACGAAAATGGAATGGACCATGGGAAATTATAAGATATTTGGGAAATAATGTATTTCATGTAAGAAAGTTAATAGGACAAAAGGAAATGAACGTCAATGTTAGACGTTTGAAGAGATATTATTCTCCGAATCAATGGTAATTACATTTTTGAAATGTAAATCAGTAAAGACTAAAATCACAACGACTCAAAAATGGAAGGAACTCATCCTTAACACGCATACCTTTGCACCTTCTTTAAACGAAGTGCAAACTAGCATGGAAATGGAAGATAATCCGAAAAAGTCTAATACAATACGATACATAAATGGAAGAATTGTATGTACATCTTTCATTGTATACTTCATTTTCATCCTCACACTTTCGTCAATTGAATGAACTGGCCATTCATTTAAAAGACAATCATTTTATTCATCATCTAATTATTCATTATTTCTATTCCAATGTATTAGTCAACGAAAATATATATTTTTGCCATTTATTGCAAATCATACGTATATCTTCGCCTATATCAGGATTTATCTTTAACAGGTTCTACTTAAAGATTGACCCAGCTGATATCTTCATCTGAGACAATTTAGGATCTACATCCTGTTTCTTCTCACGAAGAGCAATAAGAAGTTAGGTGAGTTAAGAAACCTTATGAGTTGTGTCACCAAATAAGTGTTTTGTGATTAAATGTCCGAATCTGCATCCGAAGGAGAATTAAGCAAATTAGATATTTTTGAGGTATTATTAATACCAGACGCCGTCAGAAGACGAGTACAGGAAACGATAGATGAGATTTTAATTGAAACATTTATTGGTTGCTCTTTAATTGAAGTCAAGAAGAGTATAGGACCAAGCGCTCTTGTTTTCTTTGCACAGAGCCTTTGTTCATATTACGTCCCATTTGCAAATTATCAAATAAATCCCGAGATTAGTGGAGGAGTTCAGGAAATCCCATATTTAGAGTGGAGCAGATTATTGTTTAATGTAAAGAAAAACACAGTAATAGTTTTCTCAGAGTGGAGAAAGAAATACGGATTGAATTGGAAACTAAAGGTTACCACCGATTCAACAGGACATATAAAACTTGCTCGCATACCAAACCCTGCTAAGAAAAACTCAAATCGTTGAGAGTCAATGTCATTACATTATATAAAGAAATATCCTCATATTCCATTGGAATTGGAAGATAGAAAGGTTAAGTATAGAGAATTTTTGCTCTATTTCTTTGATACGAAACGGTATACAGTAGATCAAGTTTTAGCAAACCAGAGCATAGCCAGATTTGAGTATGTATTAAATGATATACTTGCCAAAGTTACAGCAGTAAACTTCGCCGACGTGTATTACGTCTTAATAAGAAGATTATTTGAATTGTGTACGCCATACGGTCCACCGCCGTTAGTAACTATACAAACAGTACAAGGAACAGCGCCCAACCTACTAGATACTCTGACGAAACCATTGAAGAAAAGAAAGTTAAATCAATGAATCTTCAACCGTTAGCTATTGTACACGACAAAAGTAAGATATATTGTCCTTGTTGTGAGAGACAAGAATTAGCCGAATTTCATGATTTCGGATATAATCAACTGTATTGCATTAATATGCTTTGTAAATATTATAGATATTATGTCTTAAGACAAGAAAAGGAGTACTTGTTCAAAGCACCATACACATTAAGACTACCTAGAAGTTATTTTTGTAGACATTGTAAAGAATTTTGTCATAAAAGTGTCCAACAATATACAACATGCTTAAGGTTTTATGAAGAAAGACCTTGTGTTTTTGACAAATGATGAATTCTGTACCCGGTGATATGATTGAAGCTATGAGAAACATAGTACCCGCTGGATATTGGAACAATACGTGTAGTCTATTAGTAACACATGTAGGTAGATTTTCTCTACCATATTTCTGTTATCCACCGACCCATCAGTCAATAATTTATACGACGAGACGACATTTTACCTTCCCGTATGAACCTCTCATTAGAGCCACAAACGTCATACAAGAATATGGAGAAAAACCATATAAATCATTGTATGTCTATGAATTACGGAACTTACGACCTGAGGACGAAATTCACGTAGTCCAGTCTTTTAAGGACCTTGTTAATGATGTTTTATCTGAACACCATCCTACCTTGGTATTGCACCAACCCGGAAATCATGTTGATGATATTTGTTTGTTTATAAGAGACTATAAGGATAGAATCCCAAAAGTAAAACTTTTTCCTTTTAGCAAAATAAATGGAGAACTTAAGTATACCAGGTAATGTTATACTTTCTTCCTCCCCAGACACAAACCAAGGAACCCACAAGATTTTGATGGCTTTGGATCTTACCAGACCCGACTTATGGACTTGGATTCTAAAGAATGTATACTCTTTGTTTGACGTACAACATTTACTATTTCGAGGAAATTATATGATCAAAGAAGGGACATTGTTTGAATGGAAACAATTTTTAGATACCAACGTAGAATTTGCCCTTACACATAATATGGACATAAATGTTTTTCTTCAGAAAGTTGCAAGGGATACAAAGAAGTTTGTACTAGAAAATTTCCAGAAATACGGTAGTAAATGGTTATTCACGTCTGCCTTTGATAGAGAGACAAATACTATCAAGTTGATCGCGTATATCAACCCAGAGAAGAACATTACAACCTCAAAGTAAGCATAGTATTGTAGAATTATACAAAAAGAAAAATGGCTGAAACTAGTAAGGATGATTCCATCGAACAACTATTGAAACAATACGCCCTGAAAGAATTAGAGAAATTAAACCCAGACACTATAACTCTTAGTGATTCTAGTTCAGGTTCTGACGAAAGTATTACAGTTAATGAAACCTTACCCTCCAGTGTTACTTACAGTATGTTTGAAAAAGATTCACCACTAGCAACGTCTAGCCCAAAGACAGTGAGTAAGGAAACAATAACTATGTCTGATCATGATACCATTATAGATATTTCAGATTCATCATGCATTGAGAAATCAGTAGGGAGAGGGACTATCACTATAAGCAGTGATGACCCTTCTTCCAAAGAGACAATTACAATTTCTTCGGAAGAAGAAAGTGATATTGTCGACGTCACGTCTAGATATTCGACCATGTCCATCAGCACATTTTCTGATTATTTTGACCTAGGGAGAGCCCACAGTTCAATTGAACTAAGACAAACCCAATTAGAGAGTAAAGAAAGTAAGGAAAATGTTAACAAGGTAAATGAAGGCGCAAGTACAAGTGGAAATAACGTAACCTCAAAAATAGTAGAAAGCCCAAAGTTATCAACAGCCCAAATCATAAAAATGAAAGATATGTTAGAAATAGCTAGCCTTGCACATAAGTTTATGAAAGGTTCTTTTAAGAAATGTTTTCTAGCCAGAGAAAATAAACACATTCCGTATGGAACCAATGTTTTACCTTTGGTAACATCTAGTCCGATTCAAGGAAAATCTACAATTGAAAGACATTATACGAATTATATTCGTTTTGGTTTAAGTTTGAGACCAAATAAGGTAGATAGAGAGATATGGCTTAAGCAAAATGCCTATCAATTAGATGCTTATATACAACGTAGCATATGGATGTATGGTGATCAGTGGAAATTTAGTTGCCATTTTGATCCAACTATAGCTAAGCTAAGACTTGTTAGCCTACCTATAGAACCACATCCTATTCAAGGTGTCCAGTGAAGATTTTAAGAATAACTGAATTTCATACATGATGTACTAAATTTCTAACTTTGTAATAACCACTAAATTGTATTTTTAGTTTTCTAACCAGTTTCAGAAATCTCAGTACGTTTTTGGAAATACCAATCAACCGGATAGATCCAGACGAGACCGAGCCAGAAGATGACTCGCCTATTGTTGTTGGAAATCTACTTCGGTATACTGGTAACTATCTCTTTTCAGGTTTATGGAAATCCATTACCACCAATACGTTTAGTATCAGGAGGATACTGGAATATCATTAGTGGACTAACTATGTATGAGGCCACAATCCCATTAGTATATGAAAATGTATTAGTCAAACCTCCAGTTATAGAACCCAGCTTATGGAAAATATCAAATTCAGAGAGAAGTCATTTATGCAATGAACATGAGGAAACCGATTCACTATTTTGTTTTATAGATGAAGCCATAGGACAATTACAAGAAGCTTTTCTTGCACATTTGAATAAATCATCATTAGAATTTCCGACAGAGGAATATTTTGAGTATGAATCAGCTAGAAAGAAAAGAGGACTTCTACCATTTTTAGGAGATTTTCTTGGATGGTGTTGCTCAGTAGCAACCGATAAAGAAGTTCAAAGTTCTAAAGTAGAAAATCGTAAATTGAAACAAGCAATTGTAAAGATCACCAGAAGCATAAAACATTTTGACAGAGATATAGTCACCATTAGATATGGATTAAAAGATATGGCTAAACAGATAAACAAATCACTTGATGCAGTAGAAGGAAAATTTGAACGAATCCAATCGTTAGAGAACTTTCATTTTGCTGAATTAATGAACGCATCCCAGAATTTACAGTATAAAGGGTTACTGGAACAAATGCGAAATATGTTATTCCATAAGATAATGTTAAATCAGGTAATAGAACAGGAATATAGAGAAATTCAGAATGCATGTTTTCATAATACTTTACCCATGACTTCTATTAGACCGCCAACTTTAAGAGACGATTTGATGAATATAATAGAGAAAATTTCTGAGAAAGGTTTTACATTAGCCATTCCACTTAAGAAACTAAGTCAATATTATAGCTTACCAATAACGCAGTGTATTTTCTCAGATACAAACGTAGTTTTTCATATTAAAATCCCTATAATCAGGATAGGAGAAAGAGTGTTACTAGAACGATTTCAAACAGTACCATTTAGATGGCATAATTCGACATGTATATTATTACATTCCACAAGTTACGCAGCCACTACAAGTACGAGTGTTAGAATGTTGTCAGGAACCTTCCTTTCAACATGTAATCCTCACACAGATAAATTATGTTACTTACCACGTTATGGACACGATGCTGTAATAGGCACCGGTTGCCCACAGAAGATTCGAGAAGGAGCTACTATAGAAGAATTAGCAAAAGTTTGTACATTTCAATGTACTCAGGGAAATCCTATAGTTATCACTGAAATATCGCCAGACAAATATGTAATCACAAACGCTTTAGATGAAATTGAAGTAGAATGTAATGGAAACAAGCGTAAATTTCCTACTCATGGTAATCAGCCAGGAGCTAGTGAATTAAGTTTACCTTGCACATGTTCTGCTAAAATTAGTGATGATGTATTCATCCCTCAAACTTTTCCCTGTTCAGACAATGCTGAAACGAACTTTCAGATATCTAGAGTTATTCCCGCCAGTTGGTCTCACATACCTACATTAAAGGTCACAGACATGAAGACAAAACAAGAAATGTTAGAGTTTAAATCATTTCAAGATTGTTTGGATAATAATTGGACACAGAAACTACCTCATATCTATATTAAACCCACAACTGAAAATCAATCAGTTACCGATAGGAAAGAATTGTTAGATGAAGTTGAAAATATGGTTACAGATATAGGAAGTGAATTAATACCTTCCGATACTACAGATAATTTAGTATTTTATCTTTGGAATGGAATAATTAGCATTCTATTATTATGGTGTATTTTTAAATTAAACCGCACAAATCGATTAGTACAAAATGTTGCTATACCTATGAGTGCTATACCAATAAGTCAAGTAGAAGCTCATGCTTGTGAATTAACCACTATCGAAGAGATTGCTGTTTACATATGTGTAGTAATTGCATTTTTAGTCATAGTAGTTACAGTTTATTTGATATGGATGACAACTTGTAAAGAAATTCGAGAATTTAGAGATAGTGCATTAAGAAGAGCAAATGTAAGAGCAAGTCTTGATGAAACAAGAATAAAATTTCATAGTCCAAATTTTGAAGGGAGGCCTAGTTGTGTGTCATTTGAAACTAGCGCAAATCCTACGATGGAACCACAGTATGCTACATTAACTAGAACACCTTCATCTTGACTATCTATATTTGTACTTCTTATCAATGTTTCATTATTGTCAGCTTTACAAATACCTACTTATATAAGTTCAGGATTGCAAATAGAAGAGTTAAGCTCTCCTATATATTATGAAACATCTTTGCCTATTATATATGAAGTAACAGTTTCAATACCACAACCACATGTAATTGATTGGGAGAATATAGTTTCACGCGTTGGTAATCATACATTTAACGCTGATCCTCTTACATATGGTTGGCAATATTTTAGAATTGAAAAAGTGCATGTTAAAACACTTTTTGTAGATAGAAAAGGTTATGATATTATAAGGAGTAAAATTTATGATTCACCAGCCTTATCATGGCTAAACTTTGAAAACTTATCAGTATGTACGACTGAAAATTTGATGTTATTAATAAATTCATGCCAACAGAAAGTCATAAATCCAAAATTGATATCATTTGCTAAACTTCAGCAAGATTTGTTAAATGTACGACAAAAGTTTGTAAAGACTAATCATTCTATTAGTATAGACATTACGAATTTAGGACAATTCTATAATGTACCTTTAGCTGAATGTGTAATATCAAAAAGCAAAGTATTATTTGCTATAAAAGTTCCAATCATTTCAAACCAGAGATATTTACGTAGTTTCTCAGTAAAACAAATATACTTCAGAAAACAAACAGAAATTTGTAGTGTGTATAATGAAGATATGAACATAGCATACGATGAGAATTCTAAAAATCTATTAACAACTGAATGTGATATTGTTAAAGATACTTTATGTTTCGTTCACCCGAAACATGGATTTTTGAGTAATTTCGAAAGATGTATTATAGCTACTATAACCAAGAATGTGCATGAGATGTATAACTATTGCAATATGACATGCACTACGAATAACAATGATCTAGAGTTCTATAAATTTAACGTTTCTACCCAAGCTTTTGTTGGAAACAAAGAATATAATCGTACTTTACGCATTGTATGTAAAGATATTGAAATTAATTTTCAAGTAGAATTTAAATATGGAGTTACCTTAATTCATTTAGGTTGTTCATGTTATATTAAGTATGACGAAAGACTTCATATACGAAGTACTTTCCCTTGTATATTACCTACAGATACTACCGCGAGTATAAGTCATTTAATTCCACTGACGTGGATAGACATGAAGAACAAGAACCTAACTATACCTTACTTATGTCATAAAGAAGAATGTAATATAAGCTTAAAACATACAAAATATGAAATATCTATTATGTTATGGTTAACAATATTAACTATACAGACATATTTTCTCATATTCTACATAATATGGAAAGTATATATAAACACATGTGAGTGTAAGAGACCACAGTCTTATAATAGAAGGTTAAGAGTACGAAGTATGAATATTTCAAGACCAATACCTTCCCCACCTGTCATTCGTTATGAAGCTGACAGAAACTATGAAGAGCCAATTCATGTAATACATTCCGCCGATTCAAACGAACCTGAGTACATCACTGTTGAACAAGCCAATAGGTTACATAACGTGTAATTCCTAAAGACATTATATTGTCAAGTGTGTAAAATCATAATACTATGTTATACAGCTATAGAAAGTATATATATTAATATATTAATATGTTGTGTGTATATTCCTTTATAGAGGAATGGGACATGTCACTATATAAACTAACTAGTGAAATTTCACAAGGACTCTGCATAGTTTATTTGCAGTGTAGTGCTACGATTTAATCGTTCTAACACAAACAATTCCTCAAGGTGTTAACTACAGACATAAGTGAACTTAACTTATAGTGATGAACCATAAACCGTGTTGTGAAGAAACACAATAGTGCACACATAAACTTATATGAAAATAATGTTATAAATTTCTCACGCAAATTAGCAAAAGGTATATATATATCTACTTACATATTCAATGTAATCAGTATAATCACTTAATTACATAGTAATCCACTAGTTGTACTCTATCATATATGTGTTCTTTTATTATTATTATTAATAACAAATATGTTATATTGTCATATATTTTTAAGTGATAGAGTTTAATTACTTTATGTTTCTGTTTAGATTTTCGCAATTGTGCAATTGGTAAGGTTGAGTAATGATCGTTATTTCTCATTTAAGAGAAAGAGATAACGAAAATATGAGTATTCCAGGTATAGATTCCCAGGCTCTTATACAGCTCATGTTAGCTGAAAATGATCCATATGTCAAGTGGCATATAAACAAACAAGTGAGAAACGCTAAGAATCAAAGAGAACATAAATTGTTCACAGCATACACTATACAACATCCAACTTTCATATTGGACCAATTCATTAAATATGCCTATGATAAAGCCAATATGTCCTATAGATATGGAGAAATCGAACCACTTTGTCAACCTTGTACGACAAATTTAAAGGAGTTCGTGTGCTTCGCATTAAGTAAATGTAAAAGACTAAGAGAACAGACCCTGTTATATCAACATGTTCTTAAATGTATATTCAGAGTAATAGAAGAGTATCATGAAATTATTGTACCGAAAGAATCTAGTGTGTTTAACACGTTTACTTTG
This sequence comes from Lepisma saccharinum, assembly GCF_977018435.1. Classification (NCBI taxonomy): domain Eukaryota; kingdom Metazoa; phylum Arthropoda; class Insecta; order Zygentoma; family Lepismatidae; genus Lepisma; species Lepisma saccharinum. The sequence continues at coordinate 44,084 of NW_028143441.1, read as the reverse complement.
TTATGTACGGAAGAAAAACCCTTCCCTACATTGATAGCCTATTCTCATGTATCTGAAACAGAGCCTAAGCCCAGTTTGCTTAGAGCTCTTCTTACAGACAATAGTGTAAGGATCTCTTTAGATCCCTTTGATCCGTTTCATTCACGGAAAAACATGTATGATGCTATGGAATTAGTATCACTTAGTTTCTTAGTCAGGTTGTACTCCTGAATATGAATGATCCATGAAAACTTAATGTTTAGTATTTTACTTAATTTCATTTTTTTATTATCATTAATTATATGTTTTAGGTTTAAAGTTATAAAGGTAACAGAATATTTCTATATATGTATAATTATCATGCCAACCTATAAGTTGAATTAACCATGTAAATCTTAATCAACTTTTGTTCAGGTTATTCATAGGTGTTTATACTTTTCAATATGCAGCACTTTATGTGTAAACTCCCAGTGAAGTTGGCTTTGCTATTGAAAAACCAATAGTTGATTTAAGTCTGTCGAAGATACACTATTCGACAATCTAATCCAATACAATCTGCATAAATAATGACATTAATCGTCCATTTGTTTAGACTGCAATAGCTGCATAGCATAAAGCCTTGTAAACGTCAACGAGACAGATTTTTCTTTAGCCAAACGTTAACACATAAACCCCGAGAAAATGAAACATCAGGAGATATTTCAATCTCAGGTGGAGGGTATTGTCACACCCAGAATTTCAGTCGCCCACCAGAATCGAACTCAGTACTTTATTCCGACTACCATATTCCTTTAACCATATCTTTCCTTTATATTTTGCATTGCCCAGCCGGCAATGGTAAGTTTTTAAGAGGCTTAGAAGAGTTGCTTCGACAAGGAAAACACTTGCTTATCAACTTGGCACGAAGCCATAACAGGATACAAGTTTACCGCATATGTCAGAGGTCTGCCCGCTGTGGTTGATGATTGGCATTGTTTGTCTTCCGGAGGGAAAACACACGCTGTCAAGGGTTATCCCAGCCCAGCCGCAGATAGAAAGAAAGAGCTTCCTGTTTGTTTGCAGAGTTGATAAGGTTACACCATTCATGTGTCGAACAGAATGATTGATTTCCATAATTTCCTCATCCACCTTCCAAACCCGAAAGGCCAAACTTATTAACCTTTCATATATGGTAATAGGAAATTCCCCCATTCTTTAGAAAATTGCTATTTCTTAGGATTTAACATAAGGCAGAGTTCAAAGAATAATACGTCAGCCAGAAGGCGCTAATAAACGACCCCACCCAGTGACAAGCCTTTTGTAGTTGTATAAAAGCTTAGATTTCTGCTTCAAATGACAGTTCGAGTTCTTAAGAGAGAGTCTTAGAGAAGTGAGTCGAGAGTCGAGCCCAGTTCAGTAGAGTTCTTAGTTCGAATTCAAGCTTGACGCTTGAGTTATGAAGCCGACTTCACTAGAAGTATAGCTGCAGAGGTAATGTATGTGCTTTTGTATATTTCTATGTAACAGTAGGCCAAAAGAGCCCATGTAACCGAAATATTCACTTTCTTTCAAAAGGAAGAGAAGGAAGATTCTCTTAAAGATGTCTATAAGATATTGTCAAGAAACGCGCTTGAAGATATATTCAGCGTGCATGTATACGATCATATTGTAACTTATACTAACCAAAGAATATATGTTTATTAAGTTTATCTTTGTGTTTCTCTTTTATTCATCTTGATTTCAGAAGGTAATGCATACGAGTACCTTTCCAATAGTCATAGACGTCATAGCTATAGATATAGTGTCTAATCTTTATTAAATAGCGATGGTGAATGCCTAATTACTTTGATTTCTTAACTCTTAGAAGTTAAGTGGTGGAACCCCCCATAATTGCCCTTTTCTCTTTGTATCTTGTACTCTTCTGCCGGGAGTACAGATGAGAAAAGAGTGTACAGCCCAAGAACCTAGTTCTGTGTCAGGTGAGCGCAGTGGCTGTGAGATCCCTGGTGAGCCCCGGCAAACATATGTCCCACGGACTCTGAGGGTAGCCCAGTGGTAGACTTGGGAGTCTATGGTTCGAGTCAGGGTTCGTGACACTTGAAAAGCAAAATTCACGAAATTGAAACAAACAGCAAAAATAAAAATATCAGAGATTTATATAAAGGTGTAAATGAATTTAGAAAGGGGTGGCAACCTAAAGTAAACTTAATTAAAGATAAAGACGGTGATTTTCTAGCTGACCCAAGCGATATTCTAAATAGATGGAAGAACTACTTTAATGACCTTTTAAATGTCCATGTAGGAGATAAATCAGAAGAGAATGAAGTACACACAGCAGAACCTTTAGTTCCAGAACCTAACTTGACTGAAGTTAAAGATGCTATTAAAAGGCTTAAGAATAACAAAGCACCTGGCATTGATTTAATACCAGCTGAATTAATTAAATATGGTGGAAATTCATTAATATGTCAAATTCATAAATTAATTTGTTTAATATGGAATAAAGAAGAAATCCCTCAACAGTGGAAAGAATCCATAATTGTTCCTGTGTTTAAAAAAGGTGATAAAATGAACTGCAATAATTACCGTGGAATTTCTCTACTCTCAACAACATACAAAATATTGTCTAACATTCTTTTAACAAGACTAACCCCATATGTTAATGAAATTATAGGTGATTATCAATGTGGATTTAAACGTAACAGATCAACTACAGATCAAATTTTTCACATCAGACAGACACTTGAAAAAAAGTGGGAATATAATCAAAATGTCCATCAGCTATTCATTGATTTCAAAAAAGCATATGATTCGGTCAAAAGAGATAAATTATATAATATATTAGTAGAGTTTGGAATACCTAAGAAGCTTGTTAGTATGATAAAAATATGCACCAGTGAAACAGAAAGTAAAATTCGTGTGGGTAATAATATGTCTGACAAATTTATAATTCATGATGGGTTAAAACAAGGAGATGCATTATCTCCATTGCTCTTTAATTTTGCCTTAGAATATGCTGTTCGGAAGGTAAAAGAAACTAAAGAAGGACTAAAATTAAATGGTGTGACTCAGTTGTTAGCATATGCAGATGATGTAGACTTACTGGGGGATGATATAAATACGATTAAGAATAATGCTAAAATATTTTTCAAAACTGCTAAAGAGATAGGTTTGGAAGTTAACAAAGAGAAAACTAAATATATGCTTACAGGCCGAAACCAAGTGTTAGGTAATAATCAAAATCTAATTATTGATAACAACTCGTTTGAACCAGTTTCCAAATTCAAATACTTAGGAGTAATATTAACAAATGAAAATTATATTAAAGAGGAAATAAAAAGTAGGCTTAATTCAGGAAATGCATGTTACTTCTCTCTTCATAAACTTTTGTCTTCTCGTTTAATATCTAAGAAACTAAAAGTTAAAATATACAAAACAGTAATTTTGCCTGTAGTATTATACGGGTGTGAAACTTGGTCCCTTACATTAAAAGAGGAACATAAATTGAGAGTATTTGAAAATAAGATTCTTAGGAAAATATTTGGACCTAAAAGGGATGAGGAGACAGGTGAGTGGAGAAGGTTACATAATTTAGAACTACATAATTTGTATTCATGTCCAGATATTATTAGAATAATTAAATCAAGAAGACTTAGGTGGGCAGGCCATGTGGCACGAATGGGAGAGGAAAGAGGAGTTTACAGGATTCTTGTTGGGAAACCAGATGGTAAGAGACCTGTAGGAAGGCCAAGACGAAGATGGAGGGACAACGTTGAGATGGACCTAAAGGAAATCGGTAGGGATGGAAAAGAGTATATAGATCTTGCTCAAGATAGGGACAGATGGAAGGCCTGTGTTGCTGCAGCCATGAACCTTCGGGTTTAAGAAGGCTAGAGAGTTAGTTAGTTAGTTAGTTATAACTTTAGTCCTTCGTTAGTTTCTTTTACCTTCCTAACAGATTTATTCTAAGGCAAAATTAAAAAACAATGGAGATAATGCATCTCCTTGTTTTAACCCATTATGAATTGTACATTTGTCAGACACGAATTTTATTTTCCGTTTCACTGGTGCATACTTTTATCATATTAACAAGCTTCTTAGGTATTCCAAACTCGACTAATATATTATATGATTTATGTCTTTTGACCGAATAATATGTTGTTTTTTTAAATCAATGAATAGCTGATGGACATTTTGATTATATTGCCACTTTTTCTCAAGTGTCTGTCTATGTGAAAAATTTGATCTGTAGTTGATCTGTTACGTTTAAATCCACATTAAAAATCACTTATAATTTCATTAGCATATGGGTTAATCTGGTTAAAAGAATGTTAGATAATATTTTATATGTTGTTGAGAGTAGAGAAATTCCACGGTAATTATTGCAGTTCATTTTATCACCTTTCTTAAACACAGGAACAATTATGGATTCTTTACACTGTTGAGGGATTTCTTCTTTATTCTATATTAAACAAATTAATTTATGAATTTGACATATTAACGAATTTCCACCATATTTAATTAACTCAGCTGGTATTAAATCAATGCCAGAGGCTTTGTTATTCTCTAGCCTGTTAGTAGCATATTTAGCTTCAGTCAAGTTAGGTTCTGGTACTAAAGGTTCTGCTGTGTGTACCTCAATTACTTTTGATTTATATCATACATCAACATTTAAAAGGTCAATAACGTAGTTCTTCCATTTATTTAGAAAAGCGCTTGGGTCAGCCAAAAAATCACCGTACTTTATCTTTTATTAAGATTACTTAAAGTTGTCACCTCTTTCTAAATTCCTTTACACCTATATATAAATCTCTGATATTTTTGTTTTTGCTGTTTGTTTCAATTTCGTTAATTTTGCTTTTCAAGTACTCTCTTTTTTACTTCTGAACGTGCGGTTGACTTCTCGTTTTATTCTATTTTAATTGCCTAGATTTGTATCATCAGAGTTTTTGAACCACCTAAGTCTAGCCTGATTTGTTTTTCTATTACATTACGACATTCATAATCAAAAAATGGCTTTTTTTCTTGATTTATTGTATCCTATACTTTCTTTAGCTGCTGATTCTATTGCATTACGTATGTGCTCCCAATTCTTATCTTCGTATGTGCTCCCAATTCTTATTTACGTCTGTTTATTTTATATTTTCATCATCATATAAATCCTGCAAAAAAATCCATTTGACAGTTTTATTTGGTAATATTTCTTAATTCTTTCATCAGCAAATTTTTCTGAATTAAATTTTATAACTTTTAGATTTTGTTGCCTATGATTTGTCACTGCAAATCTTTCTCTTAATTTAGAAATTACTAAATAATGGTCACTGGCACAGTCAGCACCTCTATGTGAACGAACGTCAATTATACTATTAAGCCTTCTCTTATCAATGAGAATATGATCTATCTGATTATGAGTTATACCATCTGGAGAAGACCAGGTATATTCCTTGTTGTTTTCTGACTAAAGCTTCAAGACTGTGTATCAGAGTGTAATGGTGTGTGTCATCCCCTTCAATTAAGAGCAGATCAATCGGGACAGCAGAATCATCATCAAGTGTACTGATTATGAGAGGTGCTATCAAGCAATTGCCACGGCCAGTAGAACAAATAAATACATTAATAGATAATTGTTTACCATTGTTATCCCTGGCCTTTTTTTCAAATTTATCAATATTCTGAACAGACATTGGATATTCTAAGCCCTCCATAGCATCATCAAAATTGTGTTCATATTGTTTATAATAAGTTATTCTCTGAGGATTCCTTAAAACTGGATACAAAGCAGCTAAAATACACCACGAAAAGCATTTCTCACGACTTTTTTGTTTTTGATATTGGCAGGTAATGGCAGATATGTAGAACCTTGTAATAGGCTGAATTCAGAAATATTAACATAGAGCTTGTGTGAAGTTACGCATAGGCTCCATCCTGATTCTTTTGCTGCAAATTCAGAGTGTTTAATATTCAATTGCTCTATCAAACTGCTTATTATTTTGTCTAAATTTGCATTTGAATATACAGCTACAGTTTCTGTTATGTGGGGCTGTGTAAATTTTGTGCCATTTGATTTCTTATATTGTGTAAACAATTTGAGGGACAGCTTATAAGAGCCATTTTGTGCGTTTAGAATTGCCTGCACATCAGGATTTATACTGTTCAAAAAATTCTTAATGTCACATCTTGGTTCTGATTCAAAACAGTGATCCCTAAGTTGGCCAGCAAAACTGCTATGTATAGGTGGTGCATAGCGTGGCTGCTTTGCCGGTCTAGCATTAACAGGTGTTTCATGCTTCCTTTTCAGACCAGGTGTAGATGGCTGTGAGGGCAATATTGATGACTGTACATAACAAGTACACTTATGCCTATTGTAATATGCTTTGCTTAATATTTTATAGCATCTTGGGCACAATTTAGTAGCCTTTCTGCTTTTCTTATTATCACAATTATGCCGGTGCCTAGCCCAATTAGAACTAGATATATTTTTATTGCATTGATTGCAATATTTCAAGTTTGGCATTTTTATTGTTTGTTTATATAAAATTTCTTGGTCCAAAAAACAGAACTATGGATAGAATGCCAAAACAATTAAAACAGCAGTTAGTGGCTGAGCTGGTGCTTTTATACCGAGACAACAGCAGTAACTAGGCTCTGGTGATCCCCAATATAAAATAATTTTGCTCTATTATGCTGTTGTTTAACACACTTTACCAGGTATCAAACCTGGAAGCTATCAGCTGGATATCAGCTAGCAGTGAATATTCTCAAAGTCTCACGTGTGGGGATATTATTCTGCCACATGTATTTCAATCTCACACACTTTACCAGACCTTCAACCCAGGAGCCTTTGATTACAAGGCATATAATACCAACACTTTGCCATCAGGGGAGGCCTACACATTTTTACCAGGTTTCAGACCCGGAGCCCTTGATTACAAGGCAGCAATATTAACACTTCTCCATGGGGAGGCCTCAAACCCAGAAGCCTTTGATTACAAGGCATATAGGCCATGGGACTATGCCCACACTCTACTGACTATAGGACCCAGGAGCTCTGAGCTGTATATCAGCTAAATACAGTCAAAGTTGGACTTTGAACTGTGCAATGAATATTCTCAAAGTCTTACTTGTGTATATATTATCAGAGCAAAGCTTTTTAGAATTGGACTCAGGCATACATGCTGTCATGCAAGAGGGTAATGTTCTTTTACTAAGAATTTCCCTCTCTTACACAGAAATATTAATTGAAGTTTTATGCTCTTCCAGTGAATTACATAGAAATATCAATAATGCCCCCTTTCAGCTTATTTTTCTGTGTAGATTATATCCCATGCGTGCCAGCATATGAAAGCCCCCAGGCGTGCATAATTTATTGCCCGGGGCAAGCAATTACTTAACTCAGAAATGCATCAATTTTCCCGATCGAAACTGTCTGACAGACTAATACATTTCTGAGTTAAGTAATTGCTTGCCCCGGGCAATAAAACTGATCAAAGATTAGAAAGAAAACATGTAACAGTTCAATTTTGCAGCCTGTCTTTGTCCAAGGTAATCCTGTATTGAATTAGATCTGTAAGTTGTTAAAGCATGAGGATATGAGCATTTTTGGCTTAGTTTTAGGTGTGGCCAAAACAATATCAAGAGGGGCATATTTTTGACAAACTTATGGACAACAATCTCACAGATGTAGCTTTTGTACACATGGCCAAATCTGTCTGTTGAGGCTTCTTCATTTGTACACTAGTTCTCAAGATTCTTTAGATTTAAATGTGTGCACACTTGGCCGATTGATTCATATAGACATCTTGACATTGTTTTAAGTGTAGCCAAATCGGGCTGTTTAATCATATGAGCTCTTCATTTGTACACTGTGTGATTCTTCATTTGTACACTAGGACTCAGAATTCTTGGGATTAAGAGCATATCACACTTGAACAATTGGGGCATATGGGCATCTTGGCATAGTTTTAAGTGTAGCCAAATCGGGCATATGGCTCTTTCATTTGTATGATTTTGTGCTAATAATAGTACCAAACACACTACTCTCTGGCGACTGGTCGCATAGACAGTATAATTTTGTTTGTGTTGTCCTGTGTTTTGTCCTTATTTGTGCTGAGTGCTCCTTTACAGCCTCAGCCTTTAACGAAAGTCAGAAGATTTTAATATTTTATGATTTTAGGTATGCAACGTTAGAGTTGTTCTGTGTAACGATAAGGGGCTGGACCCCGTATAATGTGACGGGTGCAAAATAGCCTTAGTGCTGACGCACCCAAAATTTTAAATTCAAATTAAATTCAAAATCAAATTCAACGTGGAGCCTCCCAATATGATGGCTTTCTTATCGTCTCCATATAGTTATAGTCAGCCTAGAACCAATTAATCCAGTTCGATATTTTAAATATTTTGTTGATCGCATTCAATAATTGGAACTGTTCTGGTTTCAGATTTACTGCTTTTACATAACATGTCAACACCAGGCGTTTTTTTTTTGCTTTCAAGATCTTAACTCATCCGATGTTGAAGGCTGAAATGTTCTGAGCTTAAGTCACTCAGTCACTCTCTAGCATTCATAAACCCGAAAGTTTATGGCTGCAGCAACACAAGCCTTCAATCTGTCCCTATCCTGGGCAAGATCAATCTTTCCCATCCTTACCGATTTCTTACAGGTCTCTTACACTCAGGTTTTTCAACAGGAAATTTTCTTTCCTCTCCCACTCGTGCCACATGGTCTGCCCACCTAAATCTTCTTCATTTAATTATTCTAATAACATCTGAACATGAATGCATATTATTCAGTTCTAAATTATGTAACCTTCTTCACTCACTTGTCTCCTCGTTCCTTTTAGGTCCAAATATTGTTCTAAGGGTTTTAGTTTCAAAGACTCTTAATTTATGTTCCTCTTTTAATGTAAGGGACCAAGTTTAACATTCATTATACTACAGGCAAACTTACTGTTTTGTATATTTTAACTCTTAGTATCTTAAATATTATACGAGAGAATAAAAGTTTATGAAGAGAATAGTGTTCTGAGCTTAAGGCTTTCCGGAAATGTATAGTTATTGGGAGACATCCCAATCTAGGGTACTCGTTTTGACGGTTAGAATGGGCTATTTTGATCCACTTTTGTCAACATGAGAATGTTAGAATAATAACATTTCTGTATCATGAAAGAACCTCCAGCACTTATAACCATAGGGCTGTTATCTTTGTTGCAAGTGCCCTTGTTGTCAACCCTGACCTGCTGATTTCTAATGGAGAATTTATTTCAATCTATTTCTAGAAATCAAATTCGGTTGTATATAAATTGTATTTCTGTTTAAAATGTTATTTAATATAATTATTGAAATATAAAAATCGTATGTTAGGAGTTCAGTTCGTGTAAAGTCTTCTACATAACAAACATCTCGTAACCTTACAAGATGTAAAATACTATTGTTTAGTTCGAGAATGATTAAGACTTTCAATTTGCCGCTATTCACATAAAGTATTATAAATAGTAGCGAGTTTTTCTACAAAACTACAATTTATATTTTTCGAAAAAAACATTTAGGGCTACTGATATATTATGAAAACTTGCACTATTTGTAATATTTCTGAAAAAATAAACGGAAGTTGATAGGTGCCATCGTTCCAGAGATAGCTATATCAAATCAAAAATATCCAATATGGCGGACTATTTTCAAGATGGCTGCCGTCAGAACGCAAGTGGCTATAGGCTTCTCGACTGAACATATATTAAGCAGTACAACAACTAATTCTACCCATTTTTTCGTTATTAGTAAAAAGTCAATGATTCGGGACTTTACCGCCGCGCTGTGATAATCATTTTTCCATTCGGAGACACATTTTATGGTGTACTCTTCATTAAAATGTATATCCTTTTAAAGCTTATAAAATAGGGTGCAACTTATATTCGAAACTATTTATTGTTATTTACTTTGTTCAAAAGTTATAAGGCAAAAACTTTGAAAAGTACTAGAAAATGTTCACTCTTTTAAGATTATTTTCAAATTACGGCAAAACCTCCGAAAAACTAATCACACTTCTTTTTGTAGCTCATCTAGTTAGGATTAAGACTAAAAAACGATGACCTGCCTACGACGATTTGACGATTGGTTACGGAGATATTGGCCAATAACTGAGAGTCTGCGAAATTGATGTTTTTTTTTATGAGGTGCTGGAAGGAAACATCGCGAACATTGGAATTTTACACTACCCAAAGTGTTCTAAGAACTGAACAAAATTCAGCTTTTATGGAATTATTCCCAACATTTGCCTTTTTTTGTCCTTCATTGACTGGGCTATACTGCGCTGAAATATTTTGTGGGACAGTACCACATGTTTTTTTATTGTTTTCTCACAAACGTTTCTTTTGGAAATAAACGATTCAATTGCACTACTGTTTTTCTGATAGATTCCACCGATTTTTTTTCCAGTATAATCACAGTATAATCCTCTGTGGGGCAGGAGCTTGGGTTATTCTGACCATGTATGTTTGTGTACGCCCTTTACAACAATGTAAAAATGAAGCGCATATATGCTTTAGCCACTACATTAAATACCAATGAACTTTCGGTAGGTTTCTATGAAAATTTGCCAAATTCACCAGAAACGTTTTTCATTTTTCTTCCCTGCTTGTAAATAGGCTTTCTGTAGTGTACAATAATGGTTGTCTTCCTTCAGTCCTAACATTCTGCGTTTTGTATGACGATATGGTATTTGTAAGTCATAGTGTAACGACATGAGTATTTTCGGTTGAATTAACAAAACACTTTATGGTAACTAAACGGAAGAAAATAATAGGATTTACTAAATTTGCTAATTTTTGAACAAATTCTTTGGTAAAAGATAAGCAAAAAGCAAATATGCACTATACTAAAGAGCATTTAGTACTGGTGAATAATTATGCCATTTATTTATCACCTGTTTAAACAAATGTTTGGTTTGATTGATTGGTTGATTTGCTTCATTTTACTTCGCTTCTTGTGCCACTTTTGGCTAATTTGCGAAGATGGGATGAGTGATCATGTGATGAAATTGACGAATGGATACTTAAAAACATCCATGCCCGTGCCCGGGATTCGATCCCGGGACCCATGGCGTCGAAGCCGATGTGCTAACCACTCCACTACGTGTGCTGCAACACATGTTTGTTTTCTAGAACCTATTTATATATTTATTAATTTATTTTGTTATTCCAAACTTTTCTGTGAAGACTTCACAGTATTTTAAGCTAAAAATTGGTTACGAAAAAGGGGTGCTGAAGGGGGTGCGGAAGAAAATCAAGGGATTTGCGAGCACCCCTTCGCACCCCCATGGCGTAGCTCATGGCTCTGGGGGTTAACATACGTCACCAACGATTCCGAACGAAAGGGAAGAAATAGGCTAAGACGAATATGTAGGCTACCAATGTCTGTTATTCACACGTAATTTAACTGTTAAAGGGCAAATAGCTGTGTGGAAAATAAACCATCGATTTCACAAATATCTGATTGTTGAAAAAGAGTTGAACGTGTGTAGTAGAAGCTAGGAAAAAATCGTGGGAAACTGAGTAGGCAGACAACGAGAAGTGGTTTTCCCTTCTGGGAATAATATTTGTTCATTTTCTTCCATTCCTGGTATTTCATTTACCTCTTCACACCATGCTACTAACTCGAAGGAAAGAGTTCGTCTTGTAGCAATATACTCGTATTTATTGAATCTTTCACCTGTTTCCTTTTCTGAATTGTGATATACCGTCATACTACATATGGACTTAATGTCATCCTGCGTGGTGCCTCATTCAGAAATATCTATTGTTCGTAATCGGTTGTTTCAGGCACATGGGACGCAGTAGACGCCATAAACGGCCCTGACATGCAACAAAGCTTCGACTTCAGTTCCAGCCGCGTGAAGGTGTTCTTTTCACACGTGTCGCCTTCTGCCGTGCAAGTTGTACTACATGAAAAGCATTAACTGACTGCCTAGATTCTAAAATTGCAACGTTAAAGTTAATGGAAGAGTTTGATTTGTTGTAGAACTCAGACTGTATCAGAACCTCAATTTTCGAATTTCGAAAATACCATTACACTGGAACGCGGTATTTTGGTATACGATATCTGGTATAAGGATTTTGGTACAAAACGAAATTTTTGTGGTACATTTCGGTACAAAACGAGTACTATTCGATGTCAGTATCAGAACCTCAATTTTCGAATTTCGAAAATACCATTTCAGTGGAACCCGGTATTTTGGTATACGATATCTGGTATAAGGATTTTGGTAGAAAACGAAATTTTTGTGGTACGTTTCGGTACAAAACGAGTACAATTCGATGACATCATAAAAACGTCGAAATTCGATTGTCGGGGTTTTATCGTTTCACTGGAACCCGGTATTTTGGTATACGATATCTGGTATAAGGATCTTGGTACAAAACGAAATTTTTGTGGTACATTTCGGTACAAAACGAGTACTATTCGATGGCAGTATCAGAACCTCAATTTTCGAATTTCGAAAATACCATTTCACTGGAACCCGGTATTTTGGTATACGATATCTGGTATAAGGATTTAAACATAAATATATCCATAAATATACCTGGTCTTCTCCAGATGGTAAAACTCATAATCAGATAGATCATATTCTCATTGATAAGAGAAGGCATACTAGTATAATTGACGATCGTACACATAGAGGTGCTGACTGTGCCAGTGACCATTATTTAGTAATTGTTAAATTAAGAGAAAGACTCTCAGTGATAAATGATAAGCAACAAAATCTAAAAGTGCTAAAATTTGATACAGGAAAGTTTACTGATGAAAGAATTAAGAAAGATTACCAAATTAAACTGTCAAATAGATTTGATGTTTTGCAGGATTTAAATGATGATGAAAATATAAATGAGACAGATGTAAATAAGAATTGGGAGCACATACGTAATGCAATAGAATCAGCAGCTAAAGAAAGTATAGGATACCATAAACCGAGAAAAAGTAAGCCATGGTTTGATAATGAATGTCGTAATCTAATAGAAATAAGAAATCAGGCTAGACTTAGGTGGTTAAATAACTCTGATGATACAAATCTAAACAATTATAATAGAATAAAGCGAGAAGTTAACCGCACGTTTAGAAGTAAAAAAAAGAGATTACTTGAAAAGCAAAATTAACGAAATTGAAACAAACAGCAAAAATAAAACTATCAGAGATTTATATAAAGGTGTAAATGAGTTTAGAAAGTGGGTGGCAACCTAAAGTAAACTTGATAAAAGATAAAGACGGTGATTTTCTAGCTGACACAATATTTTAATAGATGGAAGAATTACTTTAATGACCTTTTAAATGTTCATGTAGGAGATAAATCAGAAGTAAATGAAGTACACACAGCAGAACCTTTAGTTCCAGAACCTAACTTGACTGAAGTTAAAGATGCTATTAAAAATCTAAAGAATAACAAAGCACCTGGCATTGATTTAATACCAGCTGAGTTAATTAAATATGGTGGAAATTCGTTAATATGTCAAATTCATAAATTGATTTGTTTAATATGGAATAAAGAAGAAATCCCTTAACAGTGGAAAGAATCCATAATTGTTCCTGTGTTTAAAAAAGGTGATAAAATGAACTGCAATAATTACCGTGGAATTTCTCTGCTCTCAATAACATATAAAATATTATCTAACATTCTTTTAACAAGACTAACCCCATATGCTAATGAAATTATAGGTGATTATCAATGTGGATTTAAACGTAACAGATCAACTACACATCAAATTTTTCACATCAGATAGACACTTGAAAAAAAGTGGGAATATAATCAAAATGTCCATCAGCTATTCATTGATTTAAAAAAAGCATATGATTCTGTCAAAAGAGATAAATTATATAATATATTAATCGAGTTTGGAATACCTAAGAAGCTTGTTAGTATGATAAAAATATGCACCAGTGAAACAGAAAGTAAAATTCATTTGGGTATTAATATGTCTGACGAATTTACAATTCTTGATGGGTTAAAACAAGGAGATGCATTATCTCCATTGCTCTTTAATTTTGCCTTAGAATATGCTGTAAGGAAAGTAAAAGAAACTAAAGAAGGACTAAAATTAAATGGTGCGACTCAGTTGTTAGCATATGAAGATGATATAGACTTACTGGGGGATGATGTGAATACAATTAAGAATAATGCTAAAATATTTTTCAAAACTGCTAAAGAGATAGGTTTGGAAGTTAACAAAGACAAAACTAAATATATGCTTACAGGCCGAAACCAAGTGTTAGGTAATAATCAAAATCTAATTATTGATAACAACTCGTTTGAACCAGTTTCCAAATTCAAATACTTAGGAGTAATATTAACAAATGAAAATGATATTAAAGAGGAAATAAAAAGTAGGCTTAATTCAGGAAATGCATGTTACTTCTCTCTTCATAAACTTTTGTCTTCTCGTTTAATATCTAAGAAACTAAAAGTTAAAATACACAAAACCGTAATTTTACCTGTAGTATTATATGGGTGTGAAACTTGGTCCCTTACATTGAAAGAGGAACATAAATTGAGAGTATTTGAAAATAAGATCCTTAGGAAAATATTTGGACCTAAAAGGGATGAGGAGACAGGTGAGTGGAGAAGGTTACACAATTTAGAACTACATAATTTGTATTCATGTCCAGATATTATTAGAATAATTAAATCAAGAAGACTTAGGTGGGCAGGCCATGTGGCACGAATGGGAGAGGAAAGAGGAGTTTACAGAATTCTTGTTGGGAAACCTGATGGTAAGAGACCTGTAGGAAGGCCAAGACGAAGATGGAGGGACAATGTTGAGATGGACCTAAGGGAAATCGGTAGGGATGGAAAAGAGTATATAGAACTTGCTCAAGATAAGGAAAGATGGAAGGCCTGTGTTGCTGCAGCCATGAACCTTCGGGTTTAATAAGGCTAGGGAGTTAGTTAGTTAGTTGGTATAAGGATTTTGGTACAAAACGAAATTGGGTACATTTCGGTACAAAACGAGTACTATTCGATGGCAGTATCAGAACCTCAATTTTCGAATTTCGAAAACACCATTTCACTGGAACCCGGTATTTTGGTATACGATATCTGGTATAAGGATTTTGGTACAAAACGAAATTTTTGGGGTACATTTCGGTACAAAACGAGTACAATTTGATGACATCATAAAAACGTCGAAATTCGATTGTAGGGGTTTTATCGTTTCATTGGAACCCGGTATTTTGGTATACGATATCTGGTATAAGGAACTTGGTACAAAACGAAATTTTTGTGGTACATTTCGGTACAAAACGAGTACAATTCGTGTATGTATTTTATTTCGAGTTTCGATACTGTCGGGTTCCAGTGAAATGATCCCTTTGCCCCGCGGTTTTGGAACCCAATCGCCGCCACTGGCGTGGAGCATTTCCTATCGTCATTCGGAGCTGTGCCGTTATCTTGTAAACACATTGTCTATGTTAACTTGACGCTCACGTGTCGACCAACCACGAAATTGTTTTTTTTATTATTATTTTTTTTAGTGAATTTTATTGGTCTTCTTGTGCTTATGTGATTTTTTCTCATGATGGACAATACACACATATTGTAATGTCTCCCTTGCCCTCCGTGCGCACGCGTATGAGAAGGATTGTTACTGCTGTGACTTTTCATCCAAAGTATGATTTAGAACGGTCTTCTTTTCCTGAACAGGTATTGAACTTTTGAAAGATCCTAGGTGATTACTTTGAAGATCTGTCTCTTAAAGGAGGAGTTCAATGACACATGGATTCAACACACACAGAAACGCTCAGGTCGTTATACCTGACTCAACTTTTATTCATTTTTATTATTTTACTTCACTTTTCGGACACTTTTGACTAATCGCGACGATGAGGATGAAGTTGATGAAGTGACACTCGCATCCATGCCCAGTCCAGAATTCGGAACATTGGACGCCGGGCGACAAGTAAATCGAGTTCACAACCGTTGACTTCGTAGTAACCATTTATCTACTCGTCATTATATGAACACTGACGTCATCAAAGCTGCTACCCTCGAGATATAAATAACCATCAAGACTTAAGTTTCGGTGGTGATAAATTGTACTCAGTTCTTGCTTTATTCTGCGTGCAACATTTCATCGTAACCTAACCTCTCGATTTCAATGCACCGTGCTGTTTGACACGCTCTTCTTTCACAGTTCACTCATTAGGTACTTAGTTATGTTGTAATTTATATAGGGTAACCGTACGTCCTGTTTTGACCGGGACAGTCCCGTTTGAGAGACGTGTCCCGGTCGTAACTTCGATATTATTTAAAAACCCAATTATCCCGTTTTATCAAAGTCTAGGTGTTAGCTTGAAAACCAAGTATAATGTTGAGACATTTCATGCTAAAAAAATTTGTATTGTTTTGCGTGTGTTCCGTTATTTGTAGAGCAGTGCATAAGCATGTCCAAGAAGCGTACATGCAGTTTCAATAGGGACTTGGTACAAGACAAAAACCAGAAACTCAAATGGCAAATCTCACGTCAGATGTGTGGGTTAAGGTTTTCAAGAAGATTTATAAACGGTTGATGTAAAAATATATCTGCTCTCAAGAAGATTGATTGTTCTGATACATACTTCTTGCACTCCTCAAATTTAGCGTAGGGCTAACATAAAAGGTTGATCAGAAGGAACCAGAAATACCGTGTAAGTCACACCGAGATTATAAAAACGACAGTTCATATTTCAAGTAATAATAACGATAGTATAATTATAAAAATAATTTTATAATTAGGCCTAACTTATTTTTCAGGAGGGGAGGAGGTAAACTGATCTCCTTGGAATGTCCCGTTTTTGGGCCAAAATATTATGGTCACCCTACTACTAGGGCGCCAAAATATCTAGCTCCTGGGTTCTCATTCCATTGTAATTATCATGCTCTTACCATGAAAAGGTCTCCCACGTATTATCCGCGGTCCCGGGTTCGAACTCTGGTCAGAGCTCCAAAATTTGGGTGATGACTCAAAAGAATAAATATAGTTCGGAAAACGTATTAAGGACGATCTGGCTCCTATTGAGAAAGTCTGATAACAGCGGCGATTTGACTTAATGCGCTCAACGAAGAACCCGTTGATAGGCTTTTGTCTTTAAAAAGGCTGTTGGACTCCATGGTTATGCAAAGCACCTGCGTTATATTGAAAACTAAAAACTTCCATTACGTGAAGTCAAATTAACAATTTTGTAATAGCAATTTTGAAGTAATAAGCATAATCTTGAGTTTCGGGTCATAGAAACAAATGTTTAGAGTGTGAGCGAGCAAATCAATTGTTACTAAATACATGGTAAAAACAGACAATTTGGTCCAAATTGAACAAAGTATATTTTGTTCCAATCCTTCGTCCCTGGTCTTGTATGTATACGTGTCAGTTAGAAATCGAATTCATTGCCTGTGTGCTCACTGAGGGTATGCTTGAGACGATTCCCGACACTTTGGCGCCAGCGGCCAGCTGCGTCGCTCATAACTTGCTTTTGGCGCGAGCACGATTCGAATGGAAACAGACAACTCTGCTAGTAATTGTTGCAGTCTAATTCTCGAATGAATATTTCACTTGCTCTCGTTGCTTTCACGAATTCTATTTAAAGCAGCCCAATAAATCAAAGAACGAAATAGCTATATTGGGAACCTTTCAACAACTCTCATATTCGCAGCCAGAATATTTTACAATAACAGGTGTTAATTGTATTTTTGACTGTAAACACAAGAATCTAATAAAAATCTTCCCACATTTTTCATCACGTTTCAATGAAGTCAAAAATTACAATGTTCAAACTTTCTTGTATTACTTTTCTAGATATCCAAGTCACAAGATGTGATTTCTCAACGATAACTTTGTTGCAACATTAATATATTTCTGTCATTCTAATCAGCATTTCTTAGCTACGGTATAGTAAGCGTTCATGCAACTTCCCACTCTTTAAAATGATACACTTTTACGTGAGGTGAGATCCCGCCACCATAAGTTAGAATTTGAGGAACAGAAACGGATGACACGCTCACTCAACAAGAGGCTTTGTATCAGTGGTGCTTTCAAATCTGGGCCGAATATCAATTATAAAAGTCAGATCAAGTTTACTCCATAGATTAAGCTGATGCACTCGTATCAGGACTGAGATTTTCAGTGGTTTCTACAAACGACTGTAGGCATAGCAGCTTCGTCGTTGGCCAGTATTTTTCAAATATTCCTAAATCAAGTAATTGTCCAAAATAGTGGACATTAAGTGAGATAGGAAGTGTGGGCTCTAACAGCTAGCTACATTCGTGCAACGATTTAATAAATTTCATTTTATCTTTACATGATTCACATTCATATCATCAATAAATGTTCCACACGTTTCTGACAATTAATATTATAATGCAATTTCTGAAGTGCAATAATGAACGTGGGTGACCTACCTAGGATTTTATTATTAATTAATTCAATACTTTGAATCAATATTTAGCCATTTGCAGTTGTTTATGACAGGTCTGCTCATGAGAAACCGTTGAAGGGAAAAGTGAACTCGTATCCGACGAAGAGAAAGAAAACTGTTCGTGTTAACTAACTAACTCCTTTATTAGGAAGAATTTTTTTATATAGGATAAATCTCTAACATGCCCACTAGTACGTATTCGTTTAGGTCTCTGGTTTGAATGCTTATTTAGAAAAATAAATAACAGAAATAAAAGTTTCATCGATGTAATTAAATGTTACAAAGATTTGCGCAATGTAGGACAAAGTGAGGAAACCTGATGTTTCCCAACAAGAATCCTGTAAACTTCTCTTTCCTCTCCCAATCGTGCCACATGGCCTGCCCACCTAAGTCTTCTTGATTTAGTTATTCTAATAATGTCTGGACATGAATACAAATTATATAGATCTAAATTATGTAACCTTCTCCACTCACCTGTCTTCTCATCCCTTTTAGGTCCAAATATTTTCCTAAGGATTTTATTTTCAAATACTCTTAATTTGTGTTCCTCTTTCAATGTAAGGGAAAAAGTTTCACACCCTTATAATACTACAAAATTACTGTATTGTATATTTTTTCTTAGTTTCTTAGATATTAAATGAGAAGGCAAAAGTTAATGAAGAGAAAAGTAACATGCATTTCCTGAATTAAGCCTACTGTTACTATTACTCCTAAGTATTTGAATTTGGAAACTCGTTCAAACGAGTTGTTATCAATAATTATAGATTTTGATTATTACCTAACACTTGGTTTCGGCCTGTAAGCATATATTTAGTTTTGTCTTTGCTAACTTCCGAACCTATCTCTTTAGCAGTTTTGAAAAATATTTTAGCATTATTCTTAATTGTATTCACATCATCCCCCAGTAAGTCTACATCATCTTCATATGCTAACAACTGAGTCGCACCATTTAATTTTAGTCCTTCTTTAGTTTCTTTTACTTTCCTTACAGCATATTCTAAGGCAAAATTAAAGAGCAATGGAGATAATGCATCTCCTTGTTTTAACCCATCAAGAATTGTAAATTCGTCAGACATATTAATACCCAAATGAATTTTACTTTCTGTTTCACTGGTGCATATTTTTATCATACTAACAAGCTTCTTAGGTATTCCAAACTCGACTAATATATTATATAATTTATCTCTTTTGACAGAATCATATGCTTTTTTTAAATCAATGAATAGCTGATGGACATTTTGATTATATTCCCACTTTTTTTCAAGTGTCTATCTGATGTGAAAAATTTGATGTGTAGTTGATCTGTTACGTTTAAATCCACATTGATAATCACCTATAATTTCATTAGCATATGGGGTTAGTCTTGTTAAAAGAATGTTAGATAATATTTTATATGTTATTGAGAGCCGAGAAATTCCACGGTAATTATTGCAGTTCATTTTATCACCTTTTTTAAACACAGGAACAATTATGGATTCTTTCCACTGTTAAGGGATTTCTTCTTTATTCCATATTAAACAAATCAATTTATGAATTTGACATATTAACGAATTTCCACCATATTTAATTAACTCAGCTGGTATTAAATCAATGCCAGGTGCTTTGTTATTCTTTAGATTTTTAATAGCATCTTTAACTTCAGTCAAGTTAGGTTCTGGAAATAAAGGTTCTGCTGTGTGTACTTCATTTACTTCTGATTTATCTCCTACATGAACATTTAAAAGGTCATTAAAGTAATTCTTCCATCTATTAAAATATTGTGTCAGCTAGAAAATCACCGTCTTTATCTTTTATCAAGTTTACTTTAGGTTGCCACCCACTTTCTAAACTCATTTACACCTTTATATAAATCTCTGATAGTTTTATTTTTGCTGTTTGTTTCAATTTCGTTAATTTTGCTTTTCAAGTAATCTCTTTTTTTTACTTCTAAACGTGCGGTTAACTTCTCGCTTTATTCTATTATAATTGTTTAGATTTGTATCATCAGAGTTATTTAACCACCTAAGTCTAGCCTGATTTCTTATTTCTATTAGATTACGACATTCATTATCAAACCATGGCTTACTTTTTCTCGGTTTATGGTATCCTATACTTTCTTTAGCTGCTGATTCTATTGCATTACGTATGTGCTCCCAATTCTTATTTACATCTGTCTCATTTATATTTTCATCATCATTTAAATCCTGCAAAACATCAAATCTATTTGACAGTTTAATTTGGTAATCTTTCTTAATTCTTTCATCAGTAAACTTTCCTGTATCAAATTTTAGCACTTTTAGATTTTGTTGCTTATCATTTATCACTGAGAGTCTTTCTCTTAATTTAACAATTACTAAATAATGGTCACTGGCACAGTCAGCACCTCTATGTGTACGATCGTCAATTATACTAGTATGCCTTCTCTTATCAATGAGAATATGATCTATCTGATTATGAGTTTTACCATCTGGAGAAGACCAGGTATATTTATGGATATATTTATGTTTAAATCCTTATACCAGATATCGTATACCAAAATACCGGGTTCCAGTGAAATGGTATTTTCGAAATTCGAAAATTGAGGTTCTGATACTGCCATCGAATAGTACTCGTTTTGTACCGAAATGTACCACAAAAATTTCGTTTTGTACCAAGATCCTTATACCAGATATCGTATACCAAAATACCGGGTTCCAGTGAAACGATAAAACCCCGACAATCGAATTTCGACGTTTTTATGATGTCATCGAATTGTACTCGTTTTGTACCGAAACGTACCACAAAAATTTCGTTTTCTACCAAAATCCTTATACCAGATATCGTATACCAAAATACCGGGTTCCACTGAAATGGTATTTTCGAAATTCGAAAATTGAGGTTCTGATACTGACATCGAATAGTACTCGTTTTGTACCGAAATGTACCACAAAAATTTCGTTTTGTACCAAAATCCTTATACCAGATATCGTATACCAAAATACCGCGTTCCAGTGTAATGGTATTTTCGAAATTCGAAAATTGAGGTTCTGATACAGTCTGAGTTCTACAACAAATCAAACTCTTCCATTAACTTTAACGTTGCAATTTTAGAATCTAGGCAGTCAGTTAATGCTTTTCATGTAGTACTACTTGCACGGCAGAAGGCGACACGTGTGAAAAGAACACCTTCACGCGGCTGGAACTGAAGTCGAAGCTTTGTTGCATGTCAGGGCCGTTTATGGCGTCTACTGCGTCCCATGTGCCTGAAACAACCGATTACGAACAATAGATATTTCTGAATGAGGCACCACGCAGGATGACATTAAGTCCATATGTAGTATGACGGTATATCACAATTCAGAAAAGGAAACAGGTGAAAGATTCAATAAATACGAGTATATTGCTACAAGACGAACTCTTTCCTTCGAGTTAGTAGCATGGTGTGAAGAGGTAAATGAAATACCAGGAATGGAAGAAAATGAACAAATATTATTCCCAGAAGGAAAAACCACTTCTCGTTGTCTGCCTACTCAGTTTCCCACGAATTTTTCCTAGCTTCTACTACACACGTTCAACTCTTTTTCAACAATCAGATATTTGTGAAATCGATGGTTTATTTTCCACACAGCTATTTGCCCTTTAACAGTTAAATTACGTGTGAATAACAGACATTGGTAGCCTACATATTCGTCTTAGCCTATTTCTTCCCTTTCGTTCGGAATCGTTGGTGACGTATGTTAACCCCCAGAGCCATGAGCTACGCCATGGGGGTGCGAAGGGGTGCTCGCAAATCCCTTGATTTTCTTCCGCACCCCCTTCAGCACCCCTTTTTCGTAACCAATTTTTAGCTTAAAATACTGTGAAGTCTTCACAGAAAAGTTTGGAATAACAAAATAAATTAATAAATATATAAATAGGTTCTAGAAAACAAACATGTGTTGCAGCACACGTAGTGGAGTGGTTAGCACATCGGCTTCGACGCCATGGGTCCCGGGATCGAATCCCGGGCACGGGCATGGATGTTTTTAAGTATCCATTCGTCAATTTCATCACATGATCACTCATCCCATCTTCGCAAATTAGCCAAAAGTGGCACAAGAAGCGAAGTAAAATGAAGCAAATCAACCAATCAATCAAACCAAACATTTTTTTAAACAGGTGATAAATAAATGGCATAATTATTCACCAGTACTAAATGCTCTTTAGTATAGTGCATATTTGCTTTTTGCTTATCTTTTACCAAAGAATTTGTTCAAAAATTAGCAAATTTAGTAAATCCTATTATTTTCTTCCGTTTTGTTACCATAAAGTGTTTTGTTAATTCAACCGAAAATAGTCATGTCGTTACACTATGACTTACAAATACCATATCGTCATACAAAACGCAGAATGTTAGGACTGAAGGAAGACAACCATTATTGTACACTACAGAAAGCCTATTTACAAGCAGGGAAGAAAAATGAAAAACTTTTCTGGTGAATTTGGCAAATTTTCATAGAAACCTACCGAAAGTTCATTGGTATTTAATGTAGTGGCTAAAGCATATATGCGCTTCATTTTTACATTGTTGTAAAGGGCGTACACAAACATACATGGTCAGAATAACCCAAGCTCCTGCCCCACAGAGGATTATACTGTGATTATACTGGAAAAAAATCGGTGGAATCTATCAGAAAACTGTAGTGCAATTGAATCGTTTATTTCCAAAAGAAACGTTTGTGAGAAAACAATAAAAAAACATGTGGTACTGTCCCACAAAATATTTCAGCGCAGTATAGCCCAGTCAATGAAGGACAAAAAAAGACAAATGTTGGGAATAATTCCATAAAAGCTGAATTTTGTTCAGTTCTTAGAACACTTTTGGTAGTGTAAAATTCCAATGTTCGCAATGTTTCCTTCCAGCACCTCATCAAAAAATCATCAATTTCGCAGACTCTCAGTTATTGGCCAATATCTCCGTAACTAATCGTCAAATCGTCGTAGGCAGGTCATCGTTTTTTAGTCTTAATCCTAACTAGATGAGCTACAAAAAGAAGTGTGATTAGTTTTTCGGAGGTTTTGCCGTAATTTAAAAATAATCTTAAAAGAGTGAACATTTTCTAGTACTTTTCAAAGTTTTTGCCTTATAACTTTTGAACAAAGTAAATAACAATAAATAGTTTCGAATAAAAGTTGCACCCTATTTTATAAGCTTTAAAAGGATATACATTTTAATGAAGAGTACACCATAAAATGTGTCTCCGAATGGAAAAATGATTATCACAGCGCGGCGGTAAAGTCCCGAATCATTGACTTTTTACTACTAACGAAAAAATGGGTAGAATTAGTTGTTGTACTGCTTAATATATGTTCAGTCGAGAAGCCTATCGCCACTTGCGTTCTGACGGCAGCCATCTTGAAAATAGTCCGCCATATTGGATATTTTTGATTTGATATAGCTATCTCTGGAACGATGGCACCTATCAACTTCCGTTTATTTTTTCAGAAATATTACAAATAGTGCAAGTTTTCATAATATATCAGTAGCCCTAAATGTTTTTTTCGAAAAATATAAATTGTAGTTTTGTAGAAAAACTCGCTACTATTTATAATACTTTATGTGAATAGCGGCAAGTTGAAAGTCTTAATAATTCTCGAACTAAACAATAGTATTTTACATCTTGTAAGGTTACGAGATGTTTGTTATGTAGAAGACTTTACACGAACTGAACTCCTAACATACGATTTTTATATTTCAATAATTATATTAAATAACATTTTAAACAGAAATACAATTTATATACAACCGAATTTGATTTCTAGAAATAGATTGAAATAAATTCTCCATTAGAAATCAGCAGGTCAGGGTTGACAACAAGGGCACTTGCAACAAAGATAACAGCCCTATGGTTATAAGTGCTGGAGGTTCTTTCATGATACAGAAATGTTATTATTCTAACATTCTCATGTTGACAAAAGTGGATCAAAATAGCCCATTCTAACCGTCAAAACGAGTACCCTAGATTGGGATGTCTCCCAATAACTATATATTTCCGGAAAGCCTTAAGCTCAGAACACTATTCTCTTCATAAACTTTTATTCTCTCGTATAATATTTAAGATACTAAGAGTTAAAATATACAAAACAGTAAGTTTGCCTGTAGTATAATGGATGTTAAACTTGGTCCCTTACATTAAAAGAGGAACATAAATTAAGAGTCTTTGAAACTAAAACCCTTAGAACAATATTTGGACCTAAAAGGAACGAGGAGACAAGTGAGTGAAGAAGGTTACATAATTTAGAACTGAATAATATGCATTCATGTTCAGATGTTATTAGAATAATTAAATGAAGAAGATTTAGGTGGGCAGACCATGTGGCACGAGTGGGAGAGGAAAGAAAAGTTTCCTGTTGAAAAAACTGAGTGTAAGAGACCTGTAAGAAATCGGTAAGGATGGGAAAGATTGATCTTGCCCAGGATAGGGACAGATTGAAGGCTTGTGTTGCTGCAGCCATAAACTTTCGGGTTTATGAATGCTAGAGAGTGACTGAGTGACTTAATCTCAGAACATTTCAGCCTTCAACATCGGATGAGTTAAGATCTTGAAAGCAAAGAAACGCCTGGTGTTGACATGTTATGTAAAAGCAGTAAATCTGAAACCAGAACAGTTCCAATTATTGAATGCGATCAACAAAATATTTAAAATATCGAACTGGATTAATTGGTTCTAGGCTGACTATAACTATATGGAGACGATAAGAAAGCCATCATATTGGGAGGCTCCACGTTGAATTTGATTTTGAATTTAATTTGAATTTTAAATTTTGGGTGCGTCAGCACTAAGGCTATTTTGCACCCGTCACATTATACGGGGTCCAGCCCCTTATCGTTACACAGAACAACTCTAACGTTGCATACCTAAAATCATAAAATATTAAAATCTTCTGACTTTCGTTAAAGGCTGAGGCTGTAAAGGAGCACTCAGCACAAATAAGGACAAAACACAGGACAACACAAACAAAATTATACTGTCTATGCGACCAGTCGCCAGAGAGTAGTGTGTTTGGTACTATTATTAGCACAAAATCATACAAATGAAAGAGCCATATGCCCGATTTGGCTACACTTTAAACTATGCCAAGATGCCCATATGCCCCAATTGTTCAAGTGTGATATGCTCTTAATTCCAAGAATTCTGAGTCCTAGTGTACAAATGAAGAATCACACAGTGTACAAATGAAGAGCTCATATGATTAAACAGCCCGATTTGGCTACACTTAAAACAATGTCAAGATGTCTATATGAATCAATCGGCCAAGTGTGCACACATTTAAATCTAAAGAATCTTGAGCCCTAGTGTACAAATGAAGAAGCCTCAACAGACAGATTTGGCCATGTGTACAAAAGCTATATCTGTGAGATTGTTGTCCATAAGCTTGTCAAAAATATGCCCCTCTTGATATTGTTTTGGCCACACCTAAAACTAAGCCAAAAATGCTCATATCCTCATGCTTTAACAACTTACAGATCTAATTCAATACAGGATTACCTTGGACAAAGGCAGGCTGCAAAATTGAACTGTTACATGTTTTCTTTCTAATCTTTGATCAGTTTTATTGCCCGGGGCAAGCAATTACTTAACTCAGAAATGTATTAGTCTGTCAGACAGTTTCAATCGGGAAAATTGATGCAATTCTGAGTTAAGTAATTGCTTGCCCCGGGCAATAAATTATGCACGCCTGGGGGCTTTCATATGCTGGCACGCATGGGATATAATCTACACAGAAAAATAAGCTGAAAGGGGGCATTATTGATATTTCTATGTAATTCAATGGAAGAGCATAAAACTTCAATTAATATTTCTGTGTAAGAGAGGGAAATTCTTAGTAAAAGAACATTACCCTCTTGCATGACAGCATGTATGCCTGAGTCCAATTCTAAAAAGCTTTGCTCTGATAATATATACACAAGTAAGACTTTGAGAATATTCATTGCACAGTTCAAAGTCCAACTTTGACTGTATTTAGCTGATATACAGCTCAGAGCTCCTGGGTCCTATAGTCAGTAGAGTGTGGGCATAGTCCCATGGCCTATATGCCTTGTAATCAAAGGCTTCTGGGTTTGAGGCCTCCCCATGGAGAAGTGTTAATATTGCTGCCTTGTAATCAAGGGCTCCGGGTCTGAAACCTGGTAAAAATGTGTAGGCCTCCCCTGATGGCAAAGTGTTGGTATTATATGCCTTGTAATCAAAGGCTCCTGGGTTGAAGGCCTGGTAAAGTGTGTGAGATTGAAATACATGTTGCAGAATAATATCCCCACACGTGAGACTTTGAGAATATTCACTGCTAGCTGATATCCAGCTGATAGCTTCCAGGTTTGATACCTGGTAAAGTGTGTTAAACAACAGCATAATAGAGCAAAATTATTTTATATTGGGGATCACCAGAGCCTAGTTACTGCTGTTGTCTCTGTATAAAAGCACCAGCTCAGCCACTAACTGCTGTTATAATTGTTTTGGCATTCTATCCATAGTTCTGTTTTTTGGACCAAGAAATTTTATATAAACAAACAATAAAAATGCCAAACTTGAAATATTGCAATCTATGCAATAAAAATATATCTAGTTCTAATTGGGCTAGGCACCGGCATAATTGTGATCCTAAGAAAAGCAGAAAGGCTACTAAATTGTGCCCAAGATGCTATAAAATATTAAGCAAAGCATATTACAATAGGCATAAGTGTACTTGTTATGTACAGTCATCAATATTGCCCTCACAGCCATCTACATCTGGTCTGAAAAGGAAGCATGAAACACCTGTTAATGCTAGACCGGCAAAGCAGCCACGCTATGCACCACCTATCCATAGCAGTTTTGCTGGCCAACTTAGGGATCACTGTTTTGAATCAGAACCAAGATGTGACATTAAGAATTTTTTGAACAGTATAAATCCTGATGTGCAGGCAATTCTAAATGCACAAAATGGCTCTTATAAGCTGTCCCTCAAATTGTTTACACAATATAAGAAATCAAATGGCACAAAATTTACACAGCCCCACATAACAGAAACTGTAGCTGTATATTCAAATGCAAATTTAGACAAAATAATAAGCAGTTTGATAGAGCAATTGAATATTAAACACTCTGAATTTGCAGCAAAAGAATCAGGATGGAGCCTATGCGGAACTTCACACAAGCTCTATGTTAATATTTCTGAATTCAGTCCATTACAAGGTTCTACATATCTGCCATTACCTGCCAATATCAAAAACAAAAAAGCCGTGAGAAATGCTTTTCGTGGTGTATTTTAGCTGCTTTGTATCCAGTTTTAAGGAATCCTCAGAGAATAACTTATTATAAACAATATGAACACAATTTTGATGATGCTATGGAGGGCTTAGAATATCCAATGTCTGTTCAGAATATTGATAAATTTGAAAAAAAGGCCAGGGATATCAATGGTAAACAATTATCTATTAATGTATTTATTTGTTCTACTGGCCGTGGCAATTGCTTGATAGCACCTCTCAGAATCAGTACACTTGATGATGATTCTGCTGTCCCGATTGATCTGCTCTTAATTGAAGGGGATGACACACACCATTACACTCTGATACACAGTCTTGAAGCTTTAGTCAGAACACAACAAGGCAAATCCAATACAATATTCAAGTTGTGCAGAAGATGTTTGACTATATTTGATGACAGAAAAATGGTGAATGGGATTCGGGAAGTGAATGCAGAAATTGCTAAAAACAAGTTAATTGAACATTTAAAATACTGTGGCAACCATAAACCTGTTCATATGCTTATGCCTAACCCAAATGAAAATGCCAAATTCAAATAATTTGAAACCTTGTTGGAACACCCAGCATATATAGTCTGTGATTTTGAATCAAACCTCAAACCCCTTGCATTCTGCAGCCCAGATCCTGATGAATCTTCAATTACATCATACCAGTTACATGAACCTTCTAGTTTTTATTAATATCTTATTAAAATCAAAACCTATGTTGCCTTTAACAGAGGATCAGATTGAATATTTCAATAATGCAGAAAAATGCCAGGTATGTGATTCTGAATTTTCAGATACAAATATCAAGGTACATCACCATTCTCATACAGATGGTAAATTCAAAATGGCCCTGTGTAATAGCTGTAATATTAAGATCCAGAGACCAAAATTTGTCCCTATATTTTGCCATGGTGCATCCAATTATGATTTTCATCATTTGATCAGGTACGAGGGGTTTGACAAGCAGAATTTAAATATTTTAGCAGAAAATGATGAGAAATATATTGCTATTAGCAAGATAATTAAAGTTAATGGTGTTCCTTTCACTTAAGATTTCTTGATTCATACAGAATTTTGTCGGCTAGCCTGGCTACACTGGCCAATCAATTATCTGATGATCAATTCAAAATCACATGCGCTTTGTTTCCAAATCAGGACCTGAAATTAATTAGGCGGAAGGGTGTATACCCATATGATTATGTTACAGGTTTTTCTAAATTTGATGAGTATTCTCTGCCACCACAACAAGAGTTCTACAGCAAACTCAGAGCATCTGGAATCACTGATGAAGATTATCACCATGCCCAGGTGATGTGGAACAATTTAAAATGCCAGACATTTGGTGATTATCACAAGGCATATTTAAAACTTGACGTCACTCTCTTAGCTGATATACTTCAGGCATTTAGAAAATCTTCCATGGAAAATTATAAGCTGGATCCAATGTATTTTTACAGTGCTCCAGGCCTAGCATTTTCTGCAATGTTTTTAAACACTAAAATGCAGTTGGATCTGATCCAAGATCAAGATATGTATCTGTTTATGGAACAATGTATAAGAGGAGGCATGGTGCAATGTTCTCAAAAATATGCCAGAGCCAACAACAAATATATTCCTGATCATGATCCAGCACTGCCATCAAATTATATACTGTATGTAGATGCCAACAGCCTGTATGGTTATGCTATGATGGATAAACTGCCGTATGCAGGGCTTGAGTGGGTTGAAGATTTCAATATTTAAGATCTTCAGGATTTTGATGACAGTGACTATGGCCTGTTCTTAGAAGTTGATCTGACAATTCCTGATGATTTACACAACACATTTTCTGATCTGCCCCCAATTCCTGAGGTTAAGTGTTCACCTGGCTCTAAACAGAATAAGCTCATGATGACTCTAGAGCCAAAACAGGATTATGTCATATATTACAAAAACCTCCAGTTCCTAATGAATCATGGTGTTCAAGTGACCAAAGTTGGCAAAGTTTTGAGGTTCAGGCACTCAAGATGGTTGAAGCCATATATTGATACAAACACAGAGCTTCAAACATCTGCAGTGAGCAAATTTGATAAGACCTTGTTTAAATTGATGGTAAATTCAGTGTATGGCAAAACCATAGAAAATGTCAGAAAACATACTGAGGTTAAATTAATTACTGACCCCAGCCTGAGCAAAAAATTGATAGCAAAGCCTAATTTCAATTATATAAGAATTTATGATGAAAATATGGCACTTTTCAACATGAAAAAAAACAAAGATTAAGTTTGATAAGCCTATTTATGTAGGGGCTGTGATATTGGAATTGGCCAAATTACACATGCTGGAGCTCTATTATGATGTGTTGAAGCCTTTTTATGGTGAATGTGTAAAACTGATGTACATGGATACAGATAGTTTTATTCTTGATATTCAGACAGAAGATGTCTATCAAGATATGTCACAGCCTGCATTGCTTGAATATTTTGATACCAGTGAACATTCAAAGATTCAGCCCCACAACAAAAAGATGCCTGGCAAGTTAAAAGATGAGACACTTGGTGATGTTATTGTGGCATTTGCTGGGTTAAGGGCCAAGATGTATAGTTTTGAAACATGTAGTGGTGTTGTTGCCAAAAAGGCCAAGGGCATTGGCAGAGTAACTGTGGACAAGGAGCTCCAATTTAAAGATTACGAAAATTGTCTCAAAACCCAGAGTTTAATCAGAACATCAGAAAATAGAATTCAAAGTGTGGATCACTTGTTTACTAGCAATATTGTAAGAAAAGTAGCTCTAGACCCACATGATGATAAGAGATGCATTTTATCATGTGGCATACATACTCTACCATGGGGTCATTGTGATTTGAAAAATGGTAATCAATGCCCAATTACAGAGCATGATTTGAAATAAATAAACATGCCTATGAACTTATTTGGGTTCAAAAAACAGGCTATTATGGACCTGCCAACACCAGCACCCTCTTCTCATATAATATCTAAACTAAGTGCTTTGTTAATTATTCACCTGAACAGCATACTTACAGATGTTGATGATAAAACAGGTAAAACATTGTACATATTTAACAATAATTTAAATCACTACCAGTTACCTGTAGGTGGTCAATTACAATTTATTACAACCCCCGAGGTAATGTCAAGATTTCAATAGGGAGAAATATTTACAGGATAAAGCAGTCAAACATGATTTCTGGCACTCTATATACTGTTTCTGCTGGTGACTGCTTATATATTGAGGTCCCAGGATCCTATGACAAGCTTATACCTTTTTTTATAGAATTAAGAATTAGATATTTTATAATAAATAACCACTAAAACAAAAATGCCTAATTATATATTTGGCCATACAAGGCATGAAGATCACAGTGATGAGATTCTGATGCTTGATGTCAGAGTCAAAAAATTAAGAAGTGATTTACAAGCTTTACAAACCACACTGAATGCCAGTCTTCAACTAGAGATTACAAATTTACAATCACAATGCATGGACCCTCTTCTTAAAATTGATTCTGAACTCAAATTGCTGCTTCAAAAATATACAGATTTGGCTACATTAGATAATTTTCAAAGTTTAGAGGAGGCTGTAGCAGCTCTTCAAGCCAAATTTAAGACTCAGGCTAACAACTCTGAGCAAATTGAAACAACAATTGGAAGAGCAGATTTATAATATCCAGGCACTGCTCCAAACAATTGTCAAAAGCATAAAATCACAAGAAGATTTTGATCTAGTAATTTCCACTCTAATGGAACAGATTCAATCACTCCAAATACCTAATCTGGACCCTCTGAACAATGCCATAGCTGACGTTAAAGAAAAAATTGAGACACTTGAAAATTTTATGAACAAGTTACCATCTTCTGACGCTCTGAGTGCTATAACTCGTAGTGTTGCCAACATCAAGCTGCAACTTGAAACATATGAAGATTTTGGAAAAATTCAGAGTACCATAAGCCATCTTGAGGGTACAATAGCAGCAGTGCAAAATGATCTGACAAATGTACAAGAATCTCTTGAATCCCGCTTGCCTGGTATTGTAGATACCCTTGTCAGTGTCCAGCAACAGATCACAAAACTTGAAAACCTCAACACTGAATCTGAGCTATCTCATTTTCATCACTTGATCGATGATATCCAAACAAAACTTGAAATTTTACAACAAACAACACCTACTCAGGCAGACATAGCCCTGCTCCAAGATGCTATGCAAAGTGTGGCTGATGCTTCTGAATTAAATAATGTGAAATTGGCACTTGAATCTTTGCAGAATACTGTATCAAATGTGCCTACATCACAGGAACTTAAAAATATTAAGAGAGCTGTGAATCGCATATTGAAATCAGAAGATATCAAGAATATCCAGACAGAGATCAAACAACTTACTCAGACAGTAGCCAGTCTACCAACTAATCAACATATTAATGAATTGCATGCCTTGTTTGAGGATATCAGAAGACAAGTCCATGATCTTACAGCTCAAAATTCAAAATTGGCAGTTATTGAAAATTTGCAACAAATTGTAGCTAATATCAAGCAACAGCTAGGGACCATGGAATCCAACCAAGCAAATGCTCTGTCTGTTTTTGCCACCCAGCTACAAGAAATTGTGCAACAATACAAAAAACTTGTTGTGGACATAAAGATCAAGCCACGCCATGATGATGTTGTTAGGACTATCAATGAGCACCTTGAATCTGTAACAAGTAGATTGCTTACAGCAGAAAAAGAAATAACTGGCATAATCGAGAATCCTAAACATACAGTAATTTTTGAATTATACAGTATCCCCAACAAAGAATATGATTCACCATTTACACCAGGTGGCAAAATATATATGCTGTCCCCTGCACAATTTTATTACCAGTTTTTTGTTGGGGGCACACTTAGACCAATCAAGATCAAATATTGGCTACAACCACAGGCACACCACTACCCTACCTTATCAATAACAAATGCTGACAACAAACCAAAAGTCACCAGTGTAGAGTTAGAGGATTTTACAGACTTCAATACATTAGAGACATCTTATGCTGAATATGATGGCCCTCTGGAATTTAATATACAAATAGGAGACAAACTGTATTTAGAAAATCGTGTAGTATCAGCTGCTGAACACCCTATAGTTGCAATATTCTTGTTTACATACTATGTCTAGACAAATTATTGTTGCTGAATTACACAGACAAGCCAGACATAATTATAAGACACTGCCAGTGGTTACAAAAGGCATAGATGATTTATGGCAGTGTGACTTGGTTGAGATGGCAAGTGGACAGCTGAAAAACTTAGACAAGATCAACAAGGGCTACAAGTATCTACTCACTGTCATAGATACGTTTTCAAAATTTGCCTGGGCCGTGCCACTCACATCCAAAACTGGAAAATGAGTTACAGAAGTCTTCAGGACAATCAGCAATCAGAGCGGAAGATCACCGCACTATCTACAAACAGATAATGGCAAAGAATTCTATAATTCGGTGTTCCAACAATTTATTAAAAGCCAGTCAATACAACATTACTCGAGTTACAGTGATCTCAAGGCCTCTATTGTTGAAAGATTCAACAAAACCCTAAAAAATCATATGTATGAACAATTTACCCTCCAAGCTAATTATAAATGGCTTAATATTCTTACTGAACGTTTAGATAGATATAACAACTCGGTCCATTCCACAATCAACATGAAGCCCTCTGAGGTAACTTCATCTTATGAGCAAAAATTGATCAGTACTGTTTATTATCCTAGATACCAACCAACAACAAAAAAAGCCAAATACAAGGTAGGTGATCAAGTAAGAATCAGCAAATATAAGCACTTATTCAAAAGAGGCTTTACCAGAAACTGGAGCACTGAATTATTTACAGTGGTTCAAGTTAAACCTGGGACCCTAACACATATATAATAAAAGACCGCCGAGGAGAAATTCTCAAAGGCAGGTTTTACGAAGAAGAACTCAGCAAAACTAAGCAGCCTGACACATATCTCATAGAAAAAATCATCCGCAGAAAAGGCAACAAGATACTTGTCAAATGGCTAGGACTTCCAGAACACAGCTGGATCGAGGCTGACAAAGCGATACTATGAACACCTGGGATGTTATAAAAAGGCTGCCAGATCGTGAACAGCAGAATAAGAGAAATGGCAAGCTGCTGCCTGATAATATTAGATGTCTTATTGTTGGGCCATCGGCTTGTGGTAAAACTACACTAATGATTGAAAATTTTTTATTGGCACCCAACTGGTTAGACTGGAAAAACAGGCACTTGTATGTTTTCTCTAAGAGCTTGGAATAATTAAAATATCAGCAGCTGATGAAGCTATATGATGGACTGGATATTGCCAATTTTGAACCAGATGTTAAGCCACTCCATGAATGTCTCGATAATTCTGTTGTTGTGTTTGATGACATTATATTGGATAATCAAAACAAGGTTAGAAATTTTTTTACACAGGGCCGACACAAAAACATAGATTGCTTCTACCTGGCACAGACTTTTTCTAAAATACCGAAGCAGCTGATCCGAGACAACAGCAATTTTATATGTGTGTTTCATCAAGACCATACCAACCTCAAACACATACATGATGAATATGTAGGTGGGGACTTGAGCTACAATGATTTTTCCAAGTTTTGCAGTAGGTGCTGGAACCAGGATAGCTATGGGTTTGTCACAATTGATATGACAAGGAAACCCAATAGTGGCAAATACAGAAATAAAATCAACAATTTTCTAGACATTGAAACATATATAAATAACCATGAAAAGGCCAATTATTGATGATCTTAAATTAAGAGATTATCTTGTAAAAGATTCAAGGGATGGAAATCAGAGAACCGAGGAATTTATGAACAACACAAGCAAACATAACAGCCTATTATTGATGCTATTAGTGAATTAGGTAAAAATATCAAAACTGTTACCGAGCAAAATCAAAATTTGATCACAGAGCTTGTACCTGTAGCTGCTAGGAACATATTAGATTATCCAATCACCCCACTTTCTAGTATTCATACACCTAGTCCTGTTGTCGAAGAATTGAAGCTACTCAGGATCCTATTGAATTGGGTCTTCTTGCTCAAAAATATTTAAGCACACCTAAAGACAACAAAGATGAGGTGTTTGGTTTATATGCTGACACAGAGGTTGATGGTAGCATCATACATAGAATTGGCAATTTCAGAGTAACATTTATGGGAGATGATCTGATTGTATATTCAGAATCTCATCTCGGAGAAAGAGGTGCTTTTGTTAAGTGCCCTGGCACACCTGGATTGTGGGAACTGATGACTCGGAAAAGGCCTGGCAACTATACAGATCAAGACTATGAGCATTACAAAGAAATATTAATAAAATCAGATGCTCTATACCAGAACAATGATCCTACACAAAATAGAGTCAAGTCAAGCAGTGGAGCAAAATACAACAACTTAATCAAGCCCATATGGTCACAGATCAAGACTGGTAGTGGAATCAAACATTACAACACCCTGCCTAAAGAATTTGTGTGGGTTGATGATGTCAGGAAACTTGTAGATAGGTTGCTGGTGAAAGCTGGGGAAGAAAATGCTGGCAACCACAATTTTTACAATGAAAAGGTTGGAATTATGGACATGATAAGCACCAAATTGTCTAATTTTATAGTGAATGACACTAAGGGCATTGGATATCTTATAAAGATTATTAATACTCTACCCCCCAAATTTTGGAATATCTCTGAGGGTCGGAGGCTGGTTAATGACATCATAAACAAGCTGCCATTTGAACTACACATTCCAGACTATCAGTATTGTGGTCCCGGTACAAAATTGGACCATAGATTAAACAGAGGTGACCCTGGTGTAAATCACCTAGATGCTGCATGTAGAGACCATGACATAGCATACAACACACATTCTGATCTTGAGAGGCGACATGTTGCAGACAAGAAATTAGAAGAGGCTGCATTTGGTAGATTTGTAAGCAAAGATGCTTCTTTAAGTGAAAAAATAGCAGCATTGGGGACCACCATAGCTATGAACACCAAACAAAAACTGGGGTGGGGGTTGTGAATATATATATATATATAATAAACCTAGAATGAAGGCCAAGGGTGTTATGTATCAGATACCTTATGCAGGTCTTAAATCTCTTAAAACTATTGATAGTCTTTTAACCAAAAAGCAGCGCAAGAAAAACAATTCTTGTCTTGCCAAGGGCCATGGTATGAAATTATTACTTAGTACCCCTCAATTAAAAAAATTACAGCAATCTAGAAAAAAATCACATGTGGGTGGCTTCATATTTCCTATCCCGGCCATCTTAGCAGCACTTGGTGCTGTTGGGAGCTTGGCTGGGGGATCAGCTGCTATAGCAAAAACAGTAATAGATGCCAAAAAGAATAAGGCAGAATTAGATGAAATAAAGTGTCATAATCTGGCCATGGAAAAACAAGGCAAAAGTCTTAAGAGAGCCATGAATAAGTTTAAAAAAAACAAGAGCCTCCTACAAACCAAGATATTGAAGCTTTGATCAAGCCACTGGGCATCAAAAATTTTAGAGGTGTGTACATGTCTGATTCTTTACCAGAACAACCACTCAACATAGAGTGTGGCATAGTTAATTTGGATAAGTACAAAAATCAGGGCACTCACTGGATTTGTTATCTTAAATATTTAAAAGATGAGGCATTTGTATTTGATTCATTTGGAGGTGTTCCACCTGAAAATTTAGTAAAATATCTAAAATCAACTAATCTTTATTACAATAATGCCCGTGTTCAAAATTTCAAAGATGTTAATTGTGGACATTTGTGTTTATCTGTTCTTAGATATATGTCTCAAATAAATAAACCATCAATTGAAGATTTTCAAAAGGCCTTGTGGTATCTGAAACATCATGGGGGTATTCCATCTCACCAGCCAAAATTCAATATTGAAACTCAGATTACATGATGATATCGTTTATCCCAAAACAATAGCTCTCAGAGCATTTTATGGCATGTACTTGATCCCTAATATTACACACCACAACAACACAATTGCATTTGGTGATCAAAAAATTGTCATATCTCCAGGGCAGTATAATCTGTCTACTTTAAATGCTCAGTTACCCAGAGGTATAGTGTTAACTCAAAATTCTGTCACTCACAGAGTAGAGATTGTGTCTGCTACAGAAACAGTGGATCTGGGTACTATAGGAGAGCTGTTAGGCTTTGAGAACAACACAAAATTTGAACCAGCCATTAAACACACTGCTATTAATATACCTAAATTCTTAGCCATAGAGACTCTGAATATTCACTGTAATGTGGCCGAGGGTATGATCACCAA
Organism: Lepisma saccharinum; assembly: GCF_977018435.1. NCBI lineage: Eukaryota > Metazoa > Arthropoda > Insecta > Zygentoma > Lepismatidae > Lepisma > Lepisma saccharinum. The sequence goes on along the minus strand of NW_028143441.1, from coordinate 7,160 downwards.
ATCAGATGGCATAGGCACTCACAAACAAACTGGAATCATTGTAACATTTAAACCTAACTCTGAATTCATGGAGCCCATCATCTACACTCCATCACCAACATTATATTTTCCTGTGTGCCATAATAGAATAGATTACATTGAGTTGATGGTCACTAATGAAAAAGAAGAATTAGTTGATTTTGCTGGAGCCACAACAACTGCAATCATAGAGATTAATATTTAAATAAAAATACATACAAAAAAATGGAAAATATTGAGAGTTATGAGCTACAATCATTCCCCCCAAACAGGAGGACCTTCGCAAATTTAAATCAACCCAACACAGGGATTGAGGTTGACCTTGATGTAGGGGATGGCTTTATACACCCCCACAGAGCAGATCTATACATCAAATTTGATGTTGTAAAGCTGGATGGTACAGATTATCCGGCAAATTCAAATATAAGATTGGTAGACAATTTTGTGCCACATCTGTTCTCTGAAATTGAGATCAGAAAACATGGTGTTGTTATAAACAGAGTAGATTACCCTGGTATTACCTCTACAGCTTTGGCCACACTAAAATTATCCAAGACCGAGGCTTCTTACTACAAAATAGGTGGATTTGAGGCTGGTGATAAAATATTATCCAAGAGTCACACAGTGCTGTTTCCTATGCGCCTGTTGCTAGGATTCTTCTCAGATTACAAAGATATTATGTGGAAGGGTGGTTTAAGAATCACATTTAGAAGAGCTGCTAATGATAATAATGCTTTGATGAGGTACAGTACATTAAATTCCACTGGGGAAGCTCTGCCTAGTACTCTACCTGATGAAGGCAAGTGCATTATTCAGACTATGGAACTAAGAATGCTAGTAGTTGAATATGAAGCCAGTTATGCTCTTAAATACAAAGCAGATATCCTAAAAAATCCACAGGTGCCTTTACAATTTTATACATATCAATGTGTGCAGAAGCCTGCCACTGGTAGCTATTATGAATTTGATGCTACAAACTCATTCTCCAGTATACAATATGACATGCCAGATTTTGTGGTGGTACTGTTTCAGACTGGAAGACACAATAATCAGAAAAAAATTCAAGTAAATTTGATAGCTGCAACATCAAGAACATATATCTTAAAAATGGCAGAAATGAGGTGTTTCCTAGAGAAAATTATAATTTAGACATGTCCAAGGATGATTTCCTCAAATTATACGAGGCATTTACAGCATACAAAAGGGTCACCACTGGCAATACTGACATGTATTACACACCAGATGAATTCAAAGCACAGAGACCCATGTTTGTCATCAACACCTCAAAAAGGAAACAAGTTGTGGTTAATGACAGGACAAACATTAAAATTATCTGTGAATTCCACTATACACTCCCTGATGACACTATATGTAGTGTTATTGTTATAGGTGAAAAATCATATGTTTATGATGTAAGAAATGAGAGAGTCACAGAGCAATTCTAGAAAGTCTCTGCACAATGCATTATCTTAGTACTAGATATGCAAGTTGGGCCTGGTGTCCAATTAAAATATTGAGCATATTCCAGGTAACATATTAACATAACAGCAACAAGTATTGTATTTCATTATACTACTGTGTAAGCAAAAGCTCTTATGAGCATTTTTGGCTTAGTTTTAAGTGTAGCCAAAAGAATATCAAGAGGGGCATATTTTTGACAAGCTTATGGACAACGATCTCACAGATGTAGCTTTTGTACACATGGCCAAATCTGTCTGTTGAGGCTTCTTCATTTGTACACTAGGGCTCAAGATTCTTTAGATTTAAATGTGTGCACACTTGGCCGATTGATTCATATAGACATCTTGACATTGTTTTAAGTGTAGCCAAATCGGGCTGTTTAATCATATGAGCTCTTCATTTGTACACTGTGTGATTCTTCATTTGTACACTAGGACTCAGAATTCTTGGGATTAACAGCATATCACACTTGAACAATTGGGGCATATGGGCATCTTGGCATAGTTTTAAGTGTAGCCAAATCGGGCATATGGCTCTTTCATTTGTATGATTTTGTATAATAATAGTACCAAACACACTACTCCAGAGCCTCGTTAGTCCAGTCCAGGGTGTACTACGTGGAAGTGAGGTTGACGATTGGGTGCACTACATGGAAGGAGCACCCCTTACACCGCACCTCCACTTTGAAGTGACCGTATTAAAATGAATGGTGGTGTTCTTTCTTGCTGGAAGAAGCTACATATAAACTCTCGAGCAAACCAAAATACTTCTGACTTGGTACTACTACAAGGGTTTCATTTCGTAAAGCTTGACTTGTGAGAAACTACAGCAAGTACTCATGAGACTTCAACCTGTGCACTCTACAAACTGCATAAGGATGTATACCTTGTCAATTGTAACGCAGAAGCTGACTCAAGATAGTGCAAGTAAGGAATTAAAAGAGCCCAAAACTCTCAGTGTGACAACTTAAATGAGACAGAACCTCACATTCTTCACCTTCATGAAATAAACCAATCTTTATACCTCAAATCTCTGTGCAATCCCCAGTTCGTTTTTCACGCTCAAAACCATTATAGCCAAGCACGAGGTACTCTATTCTGTCCCTGGAATCTATGGAGTAAGTGAACGAACGAAGGTAAGTCTCTGCGCAAGTAGTAACTCGAGAGGGTTCGACCAATGAAAACTTGCGAAAAACAGAATTGCGTGGAGGGGGAAATGGACTGCATTTACAAGCTGTTTGCATCAGCGTGTACTGCTTTGCTCCGTCTTTTCGCTTCGCTTTCTCCCCTTCTCTGCCGTTATGCGTGGCCTTCCTCCAGAGATTCCCAGGATAGAGTATAGGGGATTGGTGTTGAATGAGAAATCTTGTCTGTACTACTACATTATCCGAAAGTAGGATTTAAATTGAAGACCTGATTGAAAATGGAACCGACGTAATGAGAAATTCATATCAAAATATTCTGTTAAACAAATTTCAGTATTTTCGTATCATCAATGACAATTAATAGAGTGTTTTTCTTTCAAATAATAAAATGCTAGATAAATATCAATAACTCCAACTTTCAGAAATCAAATTAGATTGTTCATAAATTGTATTTCCTTTAAAAATATTATTTAGGAAAATTGATAGAGTTAAAAAAAAGTATGTTAAGTGTTCAGTTCGTCTAAAGTCTTCTACATAATAAACATCTCGTAACCTTACAAGATATAAAATACTATTGTTTAGTTCGAGAATTATTAAGACTTTCAACTTGCCGTTATTCACATAAAGTATTATAAATAGTAGTGAGTTTTTCGACAAAACTACAATATTTATTTTTCGAAAATACATTTATTGATATATTATTAAAGTTTGCACTGTTTGGAATATTTCTGAAAAGAACAAAACAACGGAAGTTGATATGTGCTACCGTTCCAGAGATAGCTCTATCAAATCAAAAATATCCAATATGGCGGACTCTTTTCAAGATGATGGCCGTCAGAATGCAGATTGCGATTGGCTACTCGACTGAACATATATTAAGTATATGTACGTAATTGTTACGTACAACAATTAATTCTACTAATTTTTTTCTTGTTAATAAGAAGTCAATGATTCAGGACTTAACCGCCGGACTGTGGTACTATCCTCCATTCGGAGGATACTCTTCATACTCTTCATTAAAATGTATATCGTTTTAAAGCTTATAAAATAGGGTACAACTTTTATTCGAAACCTTTTATTGTTATTTACTTTGTTCAAAAGATATAAGGCAAAAACTTTGAAAAGTACTACAAAATTTTCACTTTTTTAAGATTATTTTTAAATTACGGCAAAACCACAGACGGTATCGAAAAACTAAACAGATTCTCTTTTGTATCCCATCTAATGAGGATTAAGATTAAAATATATTACCTGCCTACGACCAGTGGCGAAGCGTCATAAGAGGCCCGGAGGCCGGCCTACCCTAATATATTTGGCTATTACGGATTATTTTATTACTTACAATTCCATTAAACGACGCCTTAAGAAAACTAAAATTCTAGGCCTTACGATAATTTCCACAAATTTCCATCCCTGCCAGGGGCTCTACCGTCGGATGTCGAGCTACTTCTCAGGGGGCCTCAGCTGGTCCCATAATATTCTATGTGATTCATGCGGGAAATCATAATTTTAGGGACGCGTTCGTTCGAAATGGACTCAGTGAGTCCGGCCTCACGCAGTGATGTCAACCCAAGCATAATTGTGCTAAACGTAGTACAATTTGAACTTTGTTGGTAACTAGCACCCAGGGTTTGGCATAATGGTAAAATATAGCATTATCTACAAACATGCGTTCCTGGGAGACAGATAAATTGAATTCAGATGAATATAATTTGAAAAGAAAAAATAAATAAAATAAAAAATTGGAGATCTTATTTGTTTCAAACAAAACGTAGCATGCCGATCCAGCCACATCTGTTCACCATCTTCTTTTCATCTTTTCTTTATCCTTCCTTACTTAGTTTAGGAGGAACATTTTATTGAAGGAAATTGGTAGAAAATTGGGGTCACAGATAAAACAAGCAGCTAATTTCTTAGTCGTCGAATTTTCTCAAACTTTTTCAAGCGTTATATTGAACCAATTATATTGGTTAAACCATTGTATTTAATTTAATGGGGGGAAATTACCAATATTTTAAACTAATCAACAACGTATGTTCACATCAAACTCCCCCCAAATAGATGCATAAAATGAACTTAAGACCTAAGTCGTCCGAGCACAATTTAGTTACATTTAGCAAAATTTAAGAGTTTAATCAGCACACTTTTGCTGATTGGGAGGTTGGCAATGCTGGCCACTCAGTACAAACTGGGCTTCACATCTATTTCTTGTCCAGCGCGGGGTGTCCAACGAGGGGGGAAAGGGAATGTGTGGGTAGAAAGGGAAAGACAACCTATTCCGAGGGCGAAAAAATGTTTCTATCACAGTGTTCTGCGTTTTCGTTAGTTCCTCGATTTACTCCTGTTGCGTTGTGGTTGTTGTTTTATTGTTTATTTGACTTCGCTTTTTGTGCCACTTTTGGTTAATTTACGAAGATGGGGATGAGTGATGATATAATGAAATTGATAAATGGACATACACAAACATCCATGCCCAGATCGGGATTCCAACACAGAACCATGGCGTCATAGTGCGATGTGCTAACCACTCCGCCACGGGACTTTCATTGTTGTGAGCGTTAAGTGAGCAAAGGGAATAATGACTTGTATTACTCTGGAATACTACAAAAACAAGCATAAAAGCCTATTACCGGGCATAGGAAGAAAGATGGGGCATCGGAACAATGAGGACTGCCACTCGAATTACATCTAAACCACGAAAAAATCAAGAAATCAACAAAACGAAATTCAATTGTGGTAAATTTCGATACAAAATGAGTACAATTCGATGACATCATAAAAACGTCGAAATTTGATTGTCGGGGTTTTATCGTTTCACTGGAACCCGGAATTTTGGTATGCGATATCTGGTATAAGGAACTTGGTTCAAAACGACATTTTTGTGGTACATTTCGGTACAAAACGAGTACTATTCGTTGGAAGTATCAGAACCTCAATTTTCGAATTTCGAAAATACCATTTCACAGGAACCCGGTATTTTGGTATACAATATCTGGTACAAGGATTTTGGTACAAAACGAAATCTCTGTGGTACATTTCGGTACAAAACGAGTACAATTCGATGACATCATAAAAACGTCGAAATTCGATTGTCGGGGTTTTACCGTTTCATTGGAACCCGGTATTTTGGTATACGATATCTGGTATAAGGAACTTGGTACAACACGAAATTTTTGTGGTACATTTCGGTACAAAACGAGTACTATTCGGTGGCAGTATCAGAACCTCAATTTTCGAATTTCGAAAATACCATTTCACTGGAACCCAGTATTTTGGTATACGATATCTGATACAAGGATTTTGGTAGAAAACGAAATCTTTGTGGTTCATTTCGGTACAAAACGAGTACAATTCGATGACATCATAAAAACGTCGAAATTCGATTGTCGGGGTTTTATTGTTTCACTGGAACCCGGTATTTTGGTATACGATATCTGGTATAAGGAACTTGGTACAAAACGAAATTTTTGTGGTACATTTCGGTACAAAACGAGTACTATTCGGTGGCAGTATCAGAACCTCATTTTTCGAATTTCGAAAATACCATTTCACTGGAACCCGGTATTTTGGTATACGATATCTGGTACAAGGATTTTGGTACAAAACGAAATTTTTGTGGTACATTTCGGTACAAAACGAGTACAATTCGATGACATCATAAAAACGTCGAAATTCGATTGTCGGGGTTTTATCGTTTCACTGGAACCCGGTATTTTGGTATACGATATCTGGTATAAAGAACTTGGTACAAAACGAAATTTTTTGTTTTACATTTCGGAACAAAACGAGTACAATTCGTGTATGTATTTTATTTCGAGTTTCGTTACTGTCGGGTTCCAGTGAAATGATCCCTGTAATTTGGACATTCACTTGGAAGTTAGAGCTTAGCTTTGTGTGTTTGTTTTCACCAGCATGTGTGTGAGAAGAGTGGTGTGCACGAGTGTTCGATGTTTTTCTGGGTATTATTTTCGTTCAAAGCATTAACATAATTGTAAAATATGGAATTTACTGTAATGCAAGGAGTGAAAATATATACCCAGTCCGTCAGGTTCGTTTGCAAACAACATTAAATGGACCGAGTATTATTCCATGTCGAGAACACGAGACATTACGATCGACAATCTTCATCTCGTATTTCTCTTTGGCATCACTACTCAATTTACAGACTGGTATACAAGCCGCAAAATTGCAATGCTGGTTGGGTTGTCTAGTCAAAAGGCGCTTGGTGGTCAGACATGGATGGTTTGCTTCAGTGCTTCTTCAATAAGGTCGTTACAACCCAGTAGTGTCCGTGACTGTACAAGGGAGATCCTCGAGCCTATTCCAGACCGATCCAAATTATTCTTTCACGTAGCTCACCAATTATCCAATAGGTGACGAGTCAGCACCGAAGTTCTGCCAATACAACCGAGGATCGAACCTGGAACCAGTCATTCGAAATGTAAGGGCACTAAACACTTGGCTACTTGGAAGCCTTTAGTTTGCAGTAGGTCATGGGAAAATCAATACAATTTCCATTTACCTTTGACTCTGCAAT